>NC_141787.1:9498304-9704087 GCF_054643075.1 Acanthaster planci
ACTTCTAATTTCTCGCTCGATTTTATGAGATGATAGGCTGCTTTTAGGAAGTTTCGTTTCAGACCATCCCACTGAAAAATACCGACAGATGCACGAAATCACGTACACGCGGCCTTAACACACATCCATCCAGTTACTCTATGCCGCTGTATACCTTTATATGAAATTTCATAACTGACCTCGGACGAAGAGACTCATGGGTACGTTTTATGTACGATCACACTGCATTGGAAAGCCAACAAAAGCAACAACAGTGGTATTAACTTTACAACGACAATAGCGTATTTGTTCCTTTGATCCAGGCGCTGACATTTCCTGTGTCCCTTCGCGGCCGGCCTTTCAGAGCACTCTCGCCTAATGAGTGCAGCGACCTACAAAATAAACCAAGCTTCACAAAAATACCAGCCTTGGGGGTGGGGGGCGTTTCTAGTCATTCCACCGACAATGCAGTGATGAAGGTCTCTACCTTGGAGGCGAACAGGATTTTTCAGTGCAACCCCCTCCCCCCCTAAAAAAAACCTTTGTCTTTCTCGGCTTTCCAGGTGAACATACCAATGCATCTGACAAATGACGGGCTACCCGCGTTTCCAACATATGCCCGGGGAAGCGCGCGGCACATTCTATCCCAAAAATGGGCATGGGTGGCTGATACTGCCAATAGATTTATTGAAAAGGAAAGGTAACCCCTATTATGAGCTTATTTCGCCGTCTCTGACATAGCTGTTTTCATTTCTTCAAGTGGACTTTATCTGACTGTTTTTTTTGCCAGTTTCTTTCCGGAAACAAAACGGCAAATGCGTCATATTCTTTGGTTCGTGTAGGATGAGTGCTGAGATCAAGCGTTGTTGTCGGGGAGGGGGGTATTTCGATGAGAGTTGCACATTGTATTGTTTCCGCGAAAGAACGTACTGTTTGTGTGATGGACTTTGGTAAAAGGTGCCCCCTTGAGTGGATTCTTTCACTAACCAGAGCCGTCCCTTTGTCGACAAAGAATCGGAAACGACTGTTGCTTACTTCCCCAGGTAGGCCTGTTTTCGCCACGGCCTTCTGAGAAGTCTTATCGAGCTGCCGACTCCTCTCTTACGTAAACCCTCAGAGTGACAAAGGAGGCGACAAAATAGAGTCAGCCTACGCGTGTAGACGGCGTGGAATTTGAGACAAGTGTGGCTTGGTTTGGTACCGCCCTTAGTAACAGCTGCTTGAAGATACACGTCAAGTCCATGAGAAACGCACCCAGGACGAAAGAAAACAGAATATTTCCGTTGTATTAAATCTAGTCAGATTCTGCGAAGGGTAACTATTCAAGATAGTTTTACTCACTGCCTCAATCTTATATGCGACATGACTGCGAGGCAAGAAAGCAAAGGGTTTAAAAATTCTGATTAAAAGGTATTAGTTTTTGCGCAACGGTTTCAGCGAGAAACATGTTCCATTGATATTGTCTCTGTATAAACAGCCTCTGAAGTGTGCGCCTGAAGTGACGTCACAGCCGATGCCATGTTGCTTGAAACCATTGAGAAGATTTTAATTTATAATATTAAAAAATCCACTCAAAGTGGATTGCCATTTCATACAGCTTGGAGATTGGACAATTGCACAAAATGTACTTTTGCGTAAACACCATGTTATTTGCCTTGAAGGTCTAAGGTTAGCGGCTTATTATGTAACACATGCGCAGTTGGAATTTTCGCAGAAAGATCGATTCGTGGAAAGAAAAACACCAACTCGCGGAAGGACACCGCTCGCACTGAGTGGAACACATCCGTGACTATCGTGCCTCAAGCAGACAATCAAATCAATAACACAAGTGCAGTTTATCACATTAATCCTAGTCAATCACGTGATCAGTAATAAAATCGATCCCTTTAATTAAAATCACGTGAAACAGTGTACTCTTGTTAGCAATTGCAAGTGACGTTAGCTAACGCCCTCCTGTATTCATTTGGAATGCCAACTACAACACGTAGGAAGTCATGATGCACACAAAGAGATTTTTGTTAAATTGATTCCCTTTTCTGCCCTTTTAAACTAAAAATTGCATTTTTTAACTAGTGAAATGGAAACTAAAATGAATTATTATGCCAGCGAGGCCGTCCCTCTTTTGTGTACAATATTTACATGATACAACTAGCACGCGTTGATTCCTGCGCGTCACGCCACATTCACCCCAATATAATTCAGCAAATTACTAAATCACTGAAATTTCGAAGTATTTTATCATTATAATCTCCACTAATGACTGTGAGACTGTCATTCAAGTTCTCGGCGCCAAAAGTGGCCTTTTTTCATAATATCAGCTTCATTCGACGGGGAGTGTGGAGCATTGTCCATATATCAAAGATCATCAATTTTCATCCCTTGCGATATGAGCTGTGGGAAGAAAATGTCAAGAATTTCGGTTCAGGCCGAACCAGGTTGCCGAACCCCGTCAGTGCACACAAAGGGCTCTGCACAATGTGGGCCCGACGCATGACTCAACAAAAAAACAGATTTCTGCGCGCACATGGGACAAAGAGGTCATGGGTTGTTTCTATGACTAATCGTATTACCAATGACAACGCCATGTATTGCGATACGGCGAAAACATCATCGAAAACGAAATGAGCATACTAGGGGTCGTGTGATGATTACTGGGGGAAATAACAGTGGGTGTTGGTAATGGTGCAATATAAGTTAAGGCGTACATTTATGTCCAGTAAGAGTCGTGGATTTGTTTAAAGAAACCAGTTGTCGAGTGGGAATGAATAAATAAATTAATAGTCGGGAAAATTGCCAGATTGAAGTAATGGCACCATTGTAACTTGTAGTAGTGTAGGCATAAATGTAATATGGTCATAAACAGTTTATTTTAACTTCAGCCCAGAGTGAAATCATCAGTGTAATGCTGAGATGAAATATACATGTACAGTACATGTATATAGTTACTGGAAAGGGAGTCACATGACTTGCCCAGCATTTCAGTTACAACGTCCAAGCTTATTGATTTCATCCTTTTTGGTGTGACCATTTCACCGATACAAAGCTTTTGTCGACTGTGGTATTGTAACATTATTTGATCCAAATTGCATACTATGGAAACACTACGGTTTTCTAACTATGTGTATTTTAAAGCAACTTGCTCACTAGTGCTGGGAGGACATGTATATTAAATCATGCTTGTTGTTTGGAGATGTAAATAGCAGATTAGACTAAAGCTTTGAGCCCTGGCCACTGCGCCCGTGGGCCACAACACGTACGCATCTCCCTGGCGACTTTGCATGTTTAGAACGCGAGCGTACATGTACATGTGCTGTGGTGAGCCTGTGTGGGATATCGTGTGTGCGAAGCATGGTTCGCAGTCATGACTGTTATCGGTCAACATTATCATGGGGTGGGGCTTAATTTAACAGTGGATTGATCAACTGAGCAGTCCGATCTATTCTGGAGTATGACGCCCGGAACAAAAACACGGCGCACAGCCAATACTCGAGGTTATAAATGGAGACAATAATATTCATTATAGCTCATCCCCATTAAATGCACCTCAACAACTCCAGTCTCGCAAGCTCAGCTTTCTTTGAATGAATTGGCCCGCAGAAACTGACATTTTCCGTCTTCAAATACAATACAGAGATTGAATAATGCTTGGCAATACATGTATATATTTACATGTACGTGTTTAAGTTGTTGACCCGCATCGTTGTTAGTCACAGGATTTTCAGGACAATAGCAGTGTCACGCGCCGATGACGGGACATTATTATGACATTAGGAAACACGGGCCATAAATTTCGTTATTTCGGTCATTAGTTCCCGGCGTCTTCTTGCATGTTTTTATGATTGTGAATCCAGCTGAGCTTCGGGCTAGTTTCCGTAATGTGTCGTGAAAGAGAAAACTAAAGCAAGTGCAATGTGTTGATTGGGAAAACCAAATGGTTTTCTTTTCTAAGTCTCTATTTGAAATCTGAAGCTGACCAACTTTGGATGAAATAAAGTTGATAATCGGGGTTTCCTGGCAAACTGTCTCGTGAATGTATACTTCCTGGCGGAAACGATATGGTTTAACGCGACATCTGCGGTATAGACGGTACTTCTTCCACAGCTTAACCAACATCAATGCTCTGATATATCCAATTAACCATTTTCTGCAAGACTGTCATCCCGTGTATGCAGAGTCTGCGACTCGAAACATTCACTAGCGCGCATCAAATTAACCTGGGTTTGCCCAAAGACTACAAAAACAGACGAATTCAAAATCGGCGCAACTTATGCTACTCCATGGGGATTCTTGTAGATAATCTTATCATACTGAGAGCTGCCGGTATGTGCTCATGAAATTATGATCATCGTGGGCGGACGAGAACAATCGAGACCAACGTGCAGTCCATTAGGCAACCTTGTTGAGAATCATGCGTGTCCATTGACGGTCCTCCCCGATGACGCACTCGGGACATGAGCACAGATACGAAGCACGCCTACGTCACCGCCTGACCGGTCATGTTTTGGTCGCCTCCATGTCCCGCGTTTTTCTCATCTTTAACGCAGCGTTATTATTTTCGTGCGTTCGCTGAGTCATCGCTCCGGCCTCTCTGTCTCCATGGAGACGATGCGTGGATGCGGGAGAACGGTTCTTCTTCTCCTTGTCTCAGGGAGGGCTGACGTCATTGGGGGGCGGAAATGAGCGATTTTTATTTCCTTTCTCCTGCCGCCTCGAGGGAGGAATTGTGAGGAGCGGAAATACGATGCAAGCACAAGAAGTGCATTACGAAATGCGATCAAGACTCCCATATGGACGAACGGACGAGTATTTCATCTAGTATCATGAAATATCATGATATATTAATCATTTAGTACACCTCTGCTTCGATCTAACCTAATGTCTACAGTCTAACCTCATGTCATGTCTAACTTCGGCCTCACAGAATAAGAGAAAATTAAGGGTTTAGATTCATTGTCTTTTGACGTCTGTCGATAATCTGTGGACTGAGTTTTCGAGTTGTATAACTTGTAATTATGGAGTTATCCCTGTGCGTCAGGATTTTGCAGTGTGGGGGTCGGTCGATATAATTATATCTTGGCATGCACGGTCAGCGTGTCTAATTTGTACACGATGACTGATCCACACGCAGAGCGATAAATGGGCTCCAGATATAGCTCTGTATACTGTGTTTAGAGAGAAAAAAATACAGGTTGAGAGATGGATTCGACGTCGCGTTCAGGCTCGCATTTTCAGAGGGCCGGGATAGTTTTACTGAAAGGGTGTGGATATTAGGTCTGCATAACATATTTTCAGGTATCAAAACCATTCAGGTTTTTTATATACGCTAATGTTATTGTTTGGTGTTTTGATACATGTCAACTCAATTACGATGGCCAAAGTTTAACAATGTTAATGTTGGTAATTTTTTTAAAATGGTTATGGACATCTGCGCGCTCTGTACGATTTTAATAGATGCCTGCAGTTCATAAAGTACCTGGTTCACAGATACACAACATATATAATGAAGGCTTTTATTTTGCAGACACTGCAGCATGTGTAGGCCTACTGAATTAACAATAAGCCTTTTTTCCGCTTCAATAGACATGCAACTACCTTCGCATGAATCTCTAGACACGAACAGGTGGCCGGAAATAATGAAAAACAATTGCCGGTTTACACCGGAAATTTAGTCTGCCGTCAACAAATAAACGAATTCGCTGAACAAGCAGACAAAGGGCATTTCTACATAAATCGTGGCTTCATCTGCGTCTTTATCGGTGGTTGGTTGTGGATATCCTCCCATAGCGGGTTCAATAAAAGCCTGTGGGAGAGTCTATTCCAAGCTTTGACCGCTGTCACAGTTGAGGCCAACATGAACCAGCTAGTGTAGTGAATAGTACCGATTATGTGGCAGCGAGTGGCGCTAGTGATTTGGTTTAAACTCTATTTTAGGGATGGTTTGTAAAGTGGTACATTTCTAACAAACTTTTTGTTAGTCGGACGAGAAATTGAAGGCGAAATATGGATCGTGTTTCCACCGTGTGTGAAAATATTGAAAGGCTCCGTACGAGTTGTTCGACATTTATGACTGCCTCAAATGGGCCTCTTGCAAAAACGTGCCATCCTTACCTCAACCCCGGCCTTTTGTATGGTGTCGCGTTTATGTATACGTGTACATTATAATTTGCATTCATTTTTAGGGATGCACAAGCTGCAATGGAGGCGGTTTTAGTGGTTTATGACTTTGAAAGGGCCGATTATGTTGATCTTCTTCATTAATTATGCATGGCAATGATAGGATCGCCTCAGCTTTTTTATCAGTATTCATTATAAATTGAGTGTATTATTTTTTGTGTTGTGGCGTTTCAAGCCCGTTTTTTATGAATGCATTTTTCCGTGACGGTCCTCTGAAATTTGACAACACGTGCGCCAGCCGCGATCGAGACTACCGGTAATCGATGTAGGGCAACCACCCAATTCTACAATGTAGTTTTGATGAAGCGCACACTTTTTTTGGACACGGAATAAATGAAGGCTTAAAGCTGGACACGCGTTCGTCTCGAGATGTAATTTTGGTGACCCAGACTTGACTCAGACATCGAGAAAGGACTCGGACTCGAGTAAAGTTACTCGAGACTCGGACTCGACTAAAACACGCGTCCCAAATTATTCTTCTTAATAGAGGAAGCTCTATTTGCGTTTCTCCTTTTTAAAGGATTTTTATAACGAGACCCCTCCCTCAATAATTCCTCGATCCTGTTCCGTACACCATTCGAAAATAACTTCACAAGTGCTCTAATGTTAATACACAATGAAATTGACGGGGACCTTTGCTAATTGAAAGCGTACGCAGTCGTGATCGTCGCAAGGTCCGGGCCTTGACCTGGCGGACCGCGCATTCGGACAGATCACGCACTCGCTGCACGTACGCAACCCTCGGACATCCGTATTGTACCGAGCAAGCTCCACCGAGATCGGTATCTTCCAAAGGGAAGACCTTGAGGAATCGATGGCCGGCGAATTCGATTCGAGAGCGTCCATGTTTTCCTTCCAGGCTTTGCAGTAACAGGCCCCGCGACAGCATAACACAAAATATCGGCGTTTTTATGCAACAAATTATCACGAATGGCTTCACTGGTACTCACTCTTGCGAGGACTATTTATATAAAGGCACAAAAGAGATCTGCTATGAATAGAACATCGTTGCTAAATATACAATGCATTGTTTGCCTTGACGAGATTTAATCAATTTTTGTCTATAATTACAGTTTGTGTATCGCAACGGTCGGATCTGGCAGTCAGAACATGGAGGTGGTGTTGCAAATGTGGTGTCTCCCAGGAGAAATATCGAAATCAATTATCTTATTTGCGTTTAAGTTAACGGCAGTTCAACAATAAAATCGTAGCTGTCGCATTCCATATGGCTTTCACATTCTACACAAGTCCCGTTTTGCTGGTACTGTAACATTTCCGGCTGAACGTAATTGACGAGCCCCTCCCCCCATCCGTCACGGCCTACAAAATACTTTCACATAAGTGAAAGGAAAGACATTGTGCAACATGTGGCATCTTTGACCTTTCGTAAAGAGAAATCGTCTTCTTGTTTATTTGCAACATCTGGGGTTGTATTGCTGGAGTTTCATAACTTTTGCCTTCCGGTGTTAGGCAAAACTGTACAGCCTGGAGTGCATTTCCTTTTTCATCGAACACCATATGATGTCATTTCAAGTTTTATTTTATCCCCACAGTCTGTTAAAATGCCCCTCGTTAATGCCTGTTTGATGAAATCCCCGGCAGCATAGTGTTTAAAGCAAACAAATGGAACCCCATTGCGTGAATCACTGCCCATGATTGGCTGCTCGTGTTGGGAACACTACGACAGCCGCTGTAAATTAATCCAGATTTTTCATTTCTCAATGACTCACGTCTCGTGACTCACCTGGCCACGTCACGGGACACGTCACGTGCCCTCCACGCCCGTGCTACTTCAATCATGCATTCCATTTGAATCATTCCTACTGTGCGATCTCTCTGATCTGTCTACCATGTTGCGATAAAAATAAAACATAAAAAGGAGCCCCTTCATACTGCCAAAGATTTTTCCCCATTTGGAAAAGTCTTCAAGGCTCCCGAGGGCTCGGGATCGAGAAAAATCGGCGACTTCCTGTCTCGAAATGGAAGTCATGTGATGGATTAGCTAAATTTGACAGATAAAGGTACCATTGTGAAGAATATTTTAGTAAAGATAGGTGCCTGTGTAATTACAAGCATCATTAAAATATCCTTCTGGTGGAAAAAGAAAAGTGACCGAAGACGAGCAGCTTACTCTGAAAAGGATTGTTGTCGAGTCGACGTAATATCATTTATTGTTGGATCAACACTGGTGTGATTTTGCGTACTTTGTTATTCAACAGACAAGTGAAAAGTGTAGCAACATACATGTACACGTAAGCGGTGAAATCCAGAAATGACTGCATCAACGGGATGGGGAAACCCTGAACTTATAGCACAGTGTCAGATATTCGCAGAAATGTTACAGGGTCAGTCTGCTATTTCGGACACAGCGATTCCGTCTGTAGTGGTGTCCCCGATTAGCGGCCAGTTTTGCCCATGTTTGAACTCAAGTCTACAGCCTATTATTCTCTGGGTCACAGCTCACAATAGCCACAGTCCTACGCGGTTCGTAGGCTTCCATGTCAGGCATCGAAAAAGGTGGATCGAAGAGGCTCGTGGGAAATTCATGCATGATGTTAGTATATTATACTTTCTGTGTTCTTATGCGTGCACTTTGATCATTTACTTGAAAAGATTAACCCTACGAATTCATATGATTACCCATTCACTCATGTTGGTGACTCACACGATCCGTAACTGTTCACCGGGTTGGTACGTGATATTTCCATTCTTAATAACCCTCTTCAGTATTTCAAAATATCACGGCACGCGCTGGTCAAAGTTCTTTTAAAGAGTCAAATACATCGTCTTTTATATCATCGTCTACTCTTTTACATTCGTTATGCTACAGGAATCAAAGGCGTCAATCGCTTTACAAAGTTGGGGTATGACCTTTATCAGAACCAACATGAGACTAGCGCGCAGCCCTTACGGCGTGGGGTCCGGGAACCCACTTAAGGGACCCCGAGAATTTTGGATTCTAGATGCTCTATGGTAAGATCTTGGGCAATTTCTGACAACTTTAACCAACTCCTTCTTCCAGTAAACGCTTTTACAAGTATTATTTCATTTCCTCTTTCAAACTTTTGTATATAATACTGGGGAAAAGTCTTATATTAGTGGGCAGAGTGGGCAGACGATATGATGTCTACCACTTTAAAAAAGTAGGGGGTCCCCTGCCCCAATCGATTGACGCCGTTCCCGACAGAAACACATCACTGGACACAGTTTTCCTTTTCGACCCGAGATATCGCCATATTATAGTCCATTACACGGCTGAACAACGAAGTAAGGGCGTCATCATGTCTCCCTGCGAATCCGATTGCTCGTCTGTACTTATTCGTGGGGTACACTTAAGCCATTCAGGTACATGTATCGATATTAACCAAGTAAGTCTGTGTGTTGTCTCAGGTGCGTATCTCATCAAAAGTGGCACGGTAATTCAGAGTTATGTTATTATTTCCTAATAGATCTGTGGATATTCTTGTCTGCCAACTACGGGTAGGTCAAGAAGGAGTTAGATTGCCATGGGATGAGGGTTGCGTGATCACATTTGGCAACAGTTTTAGATACGGGCGTTTCACGATAGTGCGCCTCCAATATTTTGTAACGCACTGGCCGATCATAGTGCGCGAAATCTGTGGACCCAATGCGCGTTTGGAAAGGGTCGACAGATTTCGCGCTGCCATGGCCAACGCGTTGCAAACTCTTGGAGGCGCAAAATTGTGAATCGCCCATATTAGACTCTTGGCAGCAAGCTACCAACAGTCTCGAAAGTGGGAGCTGTTTCTGTAATGTACCTGGTCTGCAGAACATTATTGCTGAACAAAGTAATTTTCTCGTTCGGCAAAAATTGGCCAGGACCAGCACAACTATGCATATCACATTTTTGGCACTCTGCCAAGTGTCTGTACTTTTTTTTACTCCTCCAGGGTCCATGAGTAACCGATTGCTTGAGGCTACTCTCTGTTTTAAATGGCTCACAATCTTACAGCAAACCTCCTGGTGTTTTGTTGACCATCGCTTGATAAAAGTCGCCATTGGAATGGTTGGTTTAAGCATGAATAACGAGTCTTGGGGGCTTGATGTTTGAGAGTTGACTACACTCTTAAAACGACCTTGTCAAAATATTGACTGATTTTCCTAGTTGTTCAAAATTGACTACGGATTCAGTGAAACACCCACGCTACGTTGGCAAATCATGCTTTCTGACAAGATTCCTATTCGATGCCTTTGAAATATCAATGAACTGACTACAAAAATCTCAGTCAGATTGACTGCTTTCCAGTTGCACGCAGCTGACCCTGAAGACTAAGTCAAATTTACTGAATTCTAGTCAAATTAGACTGATCCTTTTTAGAGTGTAAGTCTTGTTTTTAAAATGTTACTTTAGGTCTATATTCCCCCACGACTCCTTTGAACAAATCATAGATCGATGTGCGCCGAAGGCGAAACGCATGCATTTCTCAACCCAAAGTTGACGCATGGCGCGTAGTCCTCGGTTCATTCATACTGGGGATATTCCTTGTGTTGTGACTCATCCAATCAACACGGCCCATGTTTGTATATACCGCACATCGGAGACGATGCGTCATCGCGATATCGCCCCAGTTATTCCTGATAGGAGTCGCTGGTCTCTGCTGTCGCATTTTTACTTGCACCCCGGGAGGTACCGGGTACCAGGAAGCCGGGAGGCATTTCCTTGTTTCGGATCTTTGTTGTAGCCGTGAGCGCGGGTCGGTTTGTAGTTTATCATGTCGCGGTGGGGCACCGCGTTGGTCTCTGTGACCACATGACCATAGTTAGTCATACTTGCATCATTGCCAACTAATTCGCCATGACCAACCTGACACAAGTCTGATCCATACAGTGGTGGCAAATCCAATTCATAATTCCTTTCAGTTTCAATAATTTCCTCATACGTTTTTCTTTTTTTTAACCATTTTTCAAAACTGTCCACGCACGTGTCACATTTCTCTTATCCCATGTTCATTTGCGTTGTCTTTTTCACCGAACGCACATGAATTCCATACTTAAAATAATTCGCTTAGAGTACCCACATCTTACGGCATTGGTCATACCTGTTAACGTCCCAGTTTCATCTCTCATTTTCTGGAAAGGAAAAACGTTTTCATTTCCTGCCACCGGTTTCCACAAGCCGAGTTTTCTTATGGCATATCCTGCATACCACGAAATAAAGGTTGACCCACACCGTGGCCAGCGACAATTGTCTGGTTTTGTCATTTCGTTGGCTTTACCTAAGCAACCGTAAAGTTCACCAGGCTGGTTGGCCTTTTCCGTAAAAGTGGCCTATGACGTACACGAGCGAAGTTGAAGGTGCCGGCGCGCGGTTAGCGTAGCCCGAGGCCGGTCCAGTCCGCTGCAACCATCATTAAAAACCATCTGCCGCTTTCTTAGTCTTAGAGAATTAAGAAATAGTTTGCTGCTTGTGTGGACAAAGTCTCACCCATCAATGTCATTCATAGTAATAAAACCGGTCTCAATCAGTGTAACATTCATGCATAAAACGCCATTTAACACAATGACAATCTGCATATTGTTATATCACATGTGATTTGTCAAAAATGTTTGCTCTAGATAAATAAACCGCACAATGGGGAACTAAAAAAGAAGAATTATTGTCATTCACAATATGCATTCCTGATGTGCCTGGGTGTAATGTTGCGGTAGTGTAGAGATGTGGCTAGAGGTCCAAATTAAGGAAATGAAATTCTCAAATATCACGTCCGTTCTTTTTTTTAAATCCGGTGTAGCGTTTCCTGCTTGTGAATTAAATTTCTTTTCCATCTTTCCTCCTTCCCTCCAGAGGTCTACCACATCTTGAATAAAAGGGTGCATTGTGGACTGCCACTGGTTGGTCGAAATCAGCACAGGACTTTGTAAATTATGATAAGGCCAAAATAAACAGGGGGTGGTGGGTGTAATACACTACATAATGGAGAGTGGAGTAAATGTTGAGGAAGGGGGATGCCAAAGAGGGTTGCTTGTAATAAACAGTTATGGCAGTAAAGGAGAACAAAGAAACCGCGCTTGACAAAGCTCGTTTTGCTCGAGTTGTGGGAGTCCGTGAACAGCAGGGAGATTTGCGAGCAACGCCGGGAAGAGCCACCGTGACGGAAGACCGCTCAATTAGGTGGTCAGCGCTCGGGCACCCAAGGTCCCTCTTTCTCTCTTTTTCGCCGAGCGTCGCCGTAAACTCCTTCGACCGGCCCAAGGCCGTCCATATGTCACATTTTTTCCGGGCCCAGCGAAGTTTCTCTCTCACGAATTGAGAGTGCGCGTTGTGCGTGTGATAGACCCGTGGGCACCGAGTGCGCCTTCGATATGCCGCAGCGCAGACACGTGGCCCCGTGCGGCCGTCACCGCTATCAACGCGAGCGTGTGATTCGGCGGGCTGTGAGGATTCCACCAGGCTCTTTGTCTGATAATAATGATTAACCGTGACGCGGCCGTGTTTGTCTTTGTCGGTAAGGTTTGTGAGTGCGCGTTGTAATTTACACGCTGAACCATGACTAATTGTGAGATGATGTGTCGAAAATCATCACCGATTGAGGGAAACATTTCTGATGCATTAAATCATGGGAGGGCAAGACTACAGAAAGACATAGCAATCTGTCGTGCAGTTGAAATGCACGGGCGAGGTGTGACACGTGTACACTCGACAGAGAGTTGCTGCTCAAGTTACGGGTCCTATGAAGTAAATGTCGAATCCAACCCAAGTGCCTGAGTTATTGATAACAGTGGATATGACTGTGATGGTGTATTGGCAACGTCGGTAGTGATGATGTTGGCGAATATGACCCTTGTCTAGCGCATGATGCATGACTCACTTGAAAATGTCCTTATTTCATGACAAAACTTAATTTCATATCGTTGTTTAATATAGTTATATACTCTAGGTTTATAGACAAACTGATATGAAATTACTTCAGTTGTCGACTAATTCGAGAATTGTAGCCAACCTTTGGTCAAATTTCCCCGCGGGGTAAATAAGTTATCTATTAATTGGACTCATTCATTCTGTATTGTGCATTGTGTCACATGATGTTCAACATGGCCGTGAAGTAGACAGTCGGGATTTTCTTTGAAACCAGGTCTGTAGTCAGAGCTGCGAAGGCCCGTACAGTGGTGGATCCGTGTTTTGGTTGGGGCAGGGTAGGCCATCAATACTGGCTGTGAACGACTGAATAGACCGATTGGGCCAGTTTCTTTTGTAATCGTACATTTAAATGAACAATTATTGTAAGTAATGTAATAAAATATTTGATTTATTTATAGTAATGTTTTAATAACATAATTATATTGATGTGTGTTTCTTGCTTAATTTTTATTTTGTAAATTCAAATATCATTTGGCCTTTGGGCGGCGAAGTTTGAATGTTTTTAAATAAACAATCAACAATAAACAAATCACGTGACCAATAGTGCCTATCAAACATCAACAAACATGGCGACCTTCTATAGGAAATTGTGTCACAAGTGCTGTTTACCAAAAATAATGCCGATTTTCGGTACGTGCTCAGCACATCATTAATCTGCGTACTTTTTCGACTGTCATTTTTTTGTGGTAAATGGTACTTATAGCGCATTTTGCTATATAGTCCTATAGGTCACGTGACTTAGCGGGCGCAATCGGTCTATTAGGTAACATGCCAAAGCATGCAAAGTGTATTTACTTCTGGGAGTTCGGCCGGCAGGCACCCTGACGAACAAAAACGCACTGGCGTGTCAAGGTTTAGGTCCCCCATTTTCTCTTAAGTGGTCGATTGTCCTTTCTACAACTACCCCCTCCCCGTAAAATCCGAATACTGAAAATCGTAAAGATTGTTTGGCATGAAGCTTTCTCTCTCACTCGGACAACAGGGGCAATTTGACACAGCTCTCGGTGCTGCACATCACTAGTCTGGTCTCAGTTCAGCGAAAGTTCACTCGTCGCACGCCTCAGAGTTGCGGTTGCCGTGGAACTTCGGTGTCTTTTTTTTCGCGTTCTCTCTGTTCGCTCCTGTTCTTGGCGAACGTGACCCGGTCAGGTCAGAGCTGTGGGTCAGGTTACGCATCCGCGCCCTCGGGGGCAAAAATATGCCAACAATGCGCCCCCCTGTGTTTGGGTCTGAGGTAGGTCAACTCAGGGACACGTCAGTCTTCAATCAAGCTGGCAGCCAGCCATGAACTTGGTGCAGTCGCTTCTTTACTTTTGACTGGTTGCCAATGAGTAATTGCGTTGGTGTAAGACGCAGTACTTCAAGTAGCGGGTCCTTGCTCTCTGGTAGCAGAAGCCGTCAAATTTGGCTTCTCAAATGCATTTACAACTAAGTACTATAAACGGTCAATAAAATTCATACACAGAGAAAACGCGCCTTTAACGAACTTTCGCAAGTCTAACACAGCTCCTCATAAATATGTCAACACACAGCCATTTGTTAAGTGCCAATGCCACTTGTCGCCGAGGCAAAGAAATTCTCCATAAGTTCGGTTCCGGTACCGTGGTTTATTTGGCTGTCGGTCAGATCACGGAACAGCTAAACCCCGGTCAAACGAGGGTCGAAACTGCGTGTTACTCACCCCGTTCTAATGGTCTTGACCAAAACTATTGGGCGACCGTGGGAACATTTTAGTTAGGCCAGGGATTACACTGTGACTTATCAGCCGTACCGATGACGCGATTTTGGGATGACCGTGACCCGTTCGGACCCGCTGCAGACTGACAGAATTCACGGTCTCATTTTACATATTGGGCATTACCCTAATGTACCCTTTGGTCTTGGCTTGTATAGGTCTTTTGAGGTGATGGAGGTACTTCTTCCCGCGTACATGTACAACTTTTCTTCTCGTACTGTGTAATACTAATATGTTTCACCTCACAAATGGCCAAGTTCCCAGTCCACGATCCTCAAAGCAGCAACACCCAAATGCCGTACCGAATTCACACCCGGTTTCGTTTGGCCAAGAACTTCAGCTAAACAAATTGACAAATTCTGAAAGCAACTTGGTCAAATTTTCAAGAAAGGTTAGAAAGTAAGGGTTCGGTACTCTGGTTCCTTAAAACCACTAGCCTATTCGTCAAATCTGAAGTCTGACACTGAAACACGCACACGGGACGAGTAGACTTTTTTTTGAGGAGAGACAGCTTTCAAAGTTTAGAAACATTGTCTTTTCTTGATACACCTGGGTGTATCATAGGCAGAAAAGATATTGGCAGTGTCGAAGTCCCAGCCATCTTTGATCATATTTTAGGCTACGAAATCAACGCTTTGTTCAGAAGGTCACGCAGACACACAGGGTGTTGTTTCTAATTATGGTTGTACAGATCGAGAGAGGTCAACGGAGGTCTGCCAGGGCCACAGGGCGAATTTGACGGCCTCTTGGCACGGCGCTTTCACGCTAGGTTTGCCGCATGCATTCGGGGGCTAACAGGTTCCAAGCCACAATATTTCCCGAAAGATTTACAGAGTTAGTCCTTAATTCATACGGCATTGACCAAGTCCAAGCTGAAGCATTTTTCCCAGAAAGCTTAGTCCACGACGACCGTTTTGTCTCCTGGGCGAAGGAGGTCACGGATGACTGGTACCCACGGCGACTTATACTTATGTACATACATGTAGTGAGCTGCAAGCCAGTTTAATGAAAACCAGCAAGTTCCATACGTAAACAGATTCATATTAGTACAAATATATATACATTCGGTTACTTGTGTTTTCCTTCTATTTTTTGACTTTTTAGTGAGGGGGGTCGCAGTGCCCTCTCGAACAGATTTCAACGAAAGAACGTGACTAGTTCCGATCATGTCAGGCAAAACGCAATTCATGGTTAGCTGGTCATTCAGCACTTTCCTTTTATTTTTTCCTGCAAGGCAGTAACTGTCATAACAATTTTATCGCTTCCTTTATAATTTGAACTGTCAAGGAAAATACGGTCTGTACCCCCACGCATTTAGTGCTTTCGCGGTCAATTTGACACAATCGTGAGTGCCTGAGCTCGTCGGTCATTTTAAATGATGAGCGCTAATCTGGAAGGGAAATCCACTCAGCAGACGGAAGGAAGTTATTAATAGACGTTTGATTTCTAGCTCATTTATTGGTTGTCAGTGTTAAACGAAGCCTGTAATGTAATTGGACAATGGGTATTCTTAGAAAAAAAAACAGTAATAGCCGATAACGGATTGCATTGCGTGTAGACTTGTCAGAGAAGACACGGGAACTCCTTTTGCCTTTTTTTGGTTTCTAATCTGTCCTTTTTTTATCATGGTGAGACAGAAATTGTGTAGCAACTTGAAGAAAGTATGAACTTAACGATAGTCATTAATTCTACTAATGTGAGCAACACACCGACAATTCATTTTGTCGAATGTCCGAAATGGTAGTTAAAATATGTAAATTATCCCAATCCATTACAAGGGCGGATCCGGGGGAGGGGGGGTTAAAGGGAACCATAAACCCCTCCCCACCAAAGGGGGGACTGTTCTTAATTTTGTGCGATGGGCGATTTTCTGGTCCGTTTTTCTGGTCCCTCCCTCCCCAAAGCTTGTAAAAAAGTGAAGCTTCATGCGCCCCTCTAAAGGTTCACGAAAGGTCACAAGGAAAAACATTCCACCTCCCTCACGCACAAAGTTTTGTCTCCAGGGAGTTCTTGAGCTACCCATGATAAAAAAAACAGTCATGAATTAATTATGGGAAGTCTGGGCTCTCTCTCTTCTCGTCGTATCTTCCAATTTTCGATTTCCTATGATGATGCACTAAGAGGAATCTGTTTACGGTGGCGCTTTTAGATTGCCAGGGGAAAAGATAAAAATCTACCACTGTATATTCTTCAGTTCAGATTCCCAGAAATCTTAACTTCGGAATATCTGATATTTTTCATTTTCCAATGATGACGCATGGAGCGCAGAGGAAGACATACAGGGTGGTGCTTTTTAAGAATGCTTCGCCAAATTAACAAGATACCGCGATGACGCGGAGATGTTTTCCTTCCCGCTGCCTCTTTCTCAGAAGAAATTGCGGTTAACCCCTAGGATTCTAAGAGGCAAATGGTTACGCCCTCCTCATACGCAATCCACCGACCTTTCTCCTCCTGAAACACCCGTGCAGCGTCAGCATCGGCATGATCATCACTTGCCGTCCACGGTGCCAGCGCAGGAAATGAACTGAGCGCTTATTTGTTTTATGTGTGCATTCTAAGAACGACAGGGATCAATGTTTGGCCAACGTGTTCGGGAATAATTTTTTTACTGCCCGCTGTCTCATTATCTGCGGTTGTGGTGTCTGCTTAAGTTAATTACTGTTGCCCCGAAGGATTGTGAAAGTCATTTCGAAGGGATTTCCAGTTGTGAAATACCGTCGAGTTGCAGAAGCA
The DNA here is from genome assembly GCF_054643075.1 of Acanthaster planci. Lineage (NCBI taxonomy): Eukaryota > Metazoa > Echinodermata > Asteroidea > Valvatida > Acanthasteridae > Acanthaster > Acanthaster planci. The sequence goes on from NC_141787.1 coordinate 9,515,806, forward strand.
TGATAAATGTGTTTTGCGCAACTTTACGGTCCGATAATCACGTGATTGAAGGATGTCCACAATTCGACGGGGTTAAGATAGTCAAACAGGGGCTCCAGGATGAGAATACGACTGCTTCCTTTTAAGGTGGCAATTTAACACTTAATCCTCCTTCCCTATTAGGTGGCAATTTAAAAGTTAATCCTCGAGCGCAAAGCGCGCAACTTTCATATTCCGATTCATTTGTCACCAATTCTACGAAAATCTGGACCTGGTAAGAATAGTTGACGCAGGGAACCTGGAAGAGGGGAGATCGATGGCCAAAAGCCTGGAAAATGCCACGATCCTCGCTTCGTCATCTTTTCCGGCGATAATTTACCGCAATCTGTGATGATCATCGCCTAATTCGTCGGCGAGGAAATGAAGTAAGACTAGAGGTCATGACCCACCAGACGTAGCTAATTAGAATAAAATTAATACATCCATCGGGCCAGACATGACGTCAGTCTAAAAGCCTCTAAACCGATGTGGAGTGAAGTCCCCCGCTGTGCCCAAATTCCCGATAACCCCTGTTGTGGAGTTAGTTTCTTCATCTCAATTCTATGAGATTGTCTGATAATGAAGTCTGAACGCACCATTCCGTCATGTTTTCGCCCGTCTCTTCCGCCCTGGGACGGGCTAGTTACTTTGGGAGAATGATGCAATTTCCTCGAACCCTCGTTTGATACAATTTATTGTTAAAAATAGCCCACTTGGTCTTGAATTCTGTGTGGACATAATAATGTATATGCATTGATTACCCACAAGGCTTTGGGTGCATGTATTTCCGTGACAAGAATAATTTCGGCAACTTGAGTCCCGTTTCACTTCGCAGGCCATTCTATGATCAGAGAACGTTTCTCGACTGGTTTGTCAAGGACTTCAATTTCAAAGACAGTTATCTCAACAAGCCGGTTAAGATGGCTTAATTTTAAGTTTCACAAGATTACAGTGAGGCTCATTCACATAGCTGTTGGAGATTTGGGGTGGGGCAAAAGTTTTGGTGTTGGTTCACTTTCCAACTTTCAGTTTGCAGAAAAATCCCATACAATCATACAATCAAAATGCCAATTTTTTTACATTTTTATTGCTTCACAAGCAAACGAGTGGTACATAACATGCACAAACATGTATAGAGGAAGTGTCAGTTAATGCCACGATGCAGTAGGAAAGTCGGAAAGGTCTACTGAGAGGCCGGCCGTGTACATTTTACGAAACACAAGTCCCTTCCGCTGATGGTTTCTTCTAAGGTAGTTTCGCAATCCTCGACAGAGGAAGCCTTTCATTTGAGTCCTATCTTTAGATTTCCTTAACTTGGTCAAGAATTAAAACACCGATGCTCACCGTCGGGTCGGCTTTGAGGATAATGCAATTTACCAAACAGAACAGTCGCCGGAGTTTGTCGATAAATATAGGGTTCGTCTGACAGTGAATTATATAGTATATGCGCGTGGCAAGTGTTAGCGACAGCTGTCGAGATGACACCTCGATGGAAAAGAACCAGAGAGCTTGGAATGGCATGTTGTTTTTACGTTGATCGTGCCATTGCTTTTCTGGCGGGGAATACTCTGCATATGAAGCAAATTATGGGACAGAGAGATCCCCCGCCTTTATGTTGGTCATTGTTGCACTGATATCTCAGGAATTCTTTTCAGACAACGAGGGGGATGTGTTATGTGACAATAGGCTGGAGTGCGTATAGGGATTGGACTTGTGGGGGGGGGTACCATTTCGCGCCTGGTATAATAATCCGGCATGTTGCATAATGGTACCTGGCTGCACTGTCGACATAAATTAGTGACAAAATGATAAGGCACCAATGTGTCTTTCATGACGATCTGTAGTTTGGCCTACCTTTACAGTATTTTTTAATGCAAGCCGTTTTGAACGCAAGTGCAGCCGTTGGGCAACTATTTGACAAACACGTACTACTCGTACGCAGGAGTTTACCTTCCGCGTTTACGGAAACGGCATTGTTGGTCGTTACGGCTCAGTCTAAGAGATTTGTAGCACTTGTTTGTGCAGATTCACGGTTTTAAATTACGAAAGCAACCCATCAACTCAACAAAGCAAAAGAAAAACCAACAGACTCTCAACCGGATGTCACTAGTCCTGTCATGTTCTATTCTCAGCAATGCTGCCGAGTCACAGAGGAAACCGAAATGGACAGATGGTCAGGAAATGAACAGATATATTTGGAATTTGTTTGGGAAAATTATTGGAACTTTCATAACATCTCTATGCTTTTTTTCGTCTCATGATACAAACATGATTCAACGGAAGACGGATTTTTTTTCACTCTCAAATGCGTTCTAGCGTATTTCCTGCAATTATACCAGCCCGCGCATTTCCGAATACTACAAAGGACGTGACGTGTCAGTCGTATTGACAGACAATTGTGTTGGTTTGCCTCCACCATTCATTGGCATTTGCAATGAAAAAGCTATAAAAGTCAAGCACAGGGTACACGCGTTTACGCAAATTATGATGACTACATGGGCGGGGGGATGGATTGTTGGCTTATAGATTTGTGGCATGGAAATCCCAGGACAAAATCCAATGCGATAGTGGCGAATGTTTTTGTTTCAGTGACTGTACACCTTACTAGATGTACCAACACGAAGGCCAAAAAGCTCCCCGAGGCCCGTAAATAAATTACATTTTGTAGTGATTTTTTGCACGGACTACTGGACGAGAGAGTTGCACTGGGTATGCAGGGCACTGAGTTCGGAAATCAAGATTTCCCCCCAAAATAACCATCTCGTCACCTTCTCCTCTAAGGTCTAAGGTCCCTGCAAGCAGCACTACGTGTACACCGTCCCCGGGGATCTCTGGGTGTGGGTGTCTGAAGTAACCGCACCATGACCCGTTGCAATTTGGTAAACGCAAACGGGAAAGTCCCACTGACGCACCAATTTAGCGGTATCTTTTTTTCACGTGTAGGTCTCGCGCATGGTACGTTATCTGATACTCTTACAGTTATTGACAATGAATGACGAAATTTTGGTGTGGCATGCGGAAGTCTTTGCCCAAACATTTCGCATTTTGTTGGGACTTGTAAAATTGTATGAATACGGAGCTGAAGTAATTTAAACTGATGGCCTCGGCTCTTCTTCACCGTCGGTGGAACGATTTTCAAAGTGGGGGGGGGCATCAGAAAAGTAAGCTTAAGTCTTTGACCACGGGCGTAATTTGAAATACACGATAGAAACAAGGCTGCGTAGCACTGATGTGACTGGAGAAATGAAACAGTGCTCATCAGAAGTTAGATGCTTAGATGCCAGGCATGTAACTTCTTCTAAGCTGCTAAATATCTAACTTGAAGTACCCGGTTCATATATTGCTCATTCCCACGCGCCTCCGCTCAGTGCATCACAGACACACTAGACGCCAAGTAAGTTCTTTAGCTATTTTGATAGGCACTGCAAAAATGAATCTAATTAGCCAAATCATTTTAAGTGAAAAGTTGACTAGAATTTGATTTGGATTCCCAGGCTTTGTTACATTTTTGTTGCTTGGTGGTCTTGTCTTATACAGGAGGTCTACACCATAAAAAATCTACAACCCCCCCCCCCGGTAATACAGTTGCTGTATGAAGACTTACAAGACAGATCCCTTTGATTTTGTTGCTTTGTTACAGTTTTGCTTTTTTAAAGTCCTTTCAGCTGAGTGGAAAAGAACATAAAAAATATACATAACAATACAACCATGATTAAACACAGTGTATCCGTGAGCTCCTAGATATTCCGAAACTAAAAGAACGATTCATATAAATAGAAAAGCGGACACGTACTTTGAACTCGTAAAATCTTTTCTCTGTACACCTATCTGCGATCATGTCAGTCACGCGACGACTACTCGTTTTCAAGTGCCAGCGTCTGGCATTGACAACAAGGAAACACGTATGCAGATTTCGCAAGACCAAACTGTCTTGTTTGCTTTGGCATTTGTTGGGATTTATAGTCCCTGGGGAAATGTCACATTCCTAGAAGATCGGTTCGTTTCCGTGTTGGTTTTTCATGGAGGTATTTTCCCCTCTGCCGTCCCTCTTGCAGTGGGGTCATTTAACTTGGCATTCCGTTTCGAACGCGCATGAACTTTTTATTGAGTTGGCTAGGAAAAGGAACCGCCCTGGAATCTAGCTAACGCTGGAATTTGATTATTCGATAAGACAGCTTTTTGGCTGATTTCAGCTTTTTTTGTTTAGATGTTGACCCTGAATTTCAGCTTTATACCGGTACCTGGTCTGTATAAAGTTGAGGGAACTTTTGACAAACATTTCTGCTTTTTGCTAGCTGATTTCAGCTTTAATTTTTTAACTGGCCATTCACACCCCTGTTTAATTGTGAAGATTGGATATAACACAGAGAACTGGAAATTACGCTCAGAAGGTTATTCGGAGGGGACATATCGGTGTTGCGGAGGAGGGCTCCTGTCACTAGAAAAAGATTGGGGAAAACGAGAAAGAAACCGTTGAAAAAGACGGGTCGAAAAAGTTGATTCAAACAAACCAATTAGTGTGAAAGAAGCTAAGAAATGACCTTTTGTATTGTTGAAGGTTCGCCACTTTGTAGCTGAAGGGTCTTCCTTTTGGGGGATGAGCTCGCCCCCCTTAAATTTCTGATGACACCCACAGAAAACCAGGAAGCTCCAGCTTATTTTGGGCCGTATACGAAGGAACTTCCTTTCCAGTAAATCGGGAATACAATATCTGAGGCTGAAAGAAGACATAATTGCATTGTGGCTTGTTTGAACCCCCTTCCTGAAATATCGTGCATAAAGTTAACTGTGGAGGAATGTGCGGAGAGGAGTAAAGGTAAGAGTTCGTGAAGACTTGATTAATAGACGTCATTCAGTTGAGTTCTTACTGCTGAAGTCTGCTTTCCCAGTCGCCTTAGCCCTTGTTTACTTTTGAAGAAACATCAGCCAATCAGCCGTCGTTTTCTTCCAGCATTCTGATAATTTCATACCCATATCATGCATGAATCGTTGATCATATATTCAAATTTGATCCGATTTGAAATCTGCCTAAAAACCTTATCCAGGACGTTTTTTGTAGGGAAACCCCCGGTGGTCAAGCGCCGAAAACCAGGAAATCCTTAAACTTAAGTGCAAACATGTTTCCTTATTACTGTTTTACTTAGGGTTGGGGTATAAAGAATGATAGGCTTGTTTGAATGCCATCTTTTAAATTTCAGCCAAATCCATGAGATTATTTTGGAGATTAGTGTTTACAAAGATTGCAAGTGGTTTGGATGTGCTGAGAGGGCGCTGTTTGAAGACAACGGTGCACAGATTTTATTCGCCCATACTTGAAATTGTCTCTTTTCGAAGTTTCGTCTAATTTTTAATCCCATGACGTTTAAGTTGCTTGTGCAATAATTAATCCTAAAGTGCCATCGGGACATCGAACTATGTGCAATGGAGCCAAATATTGAAGAATATCGGTTTGATCTGGACACTTAGGTCTACATTTGGGGACTGATCTTGAGGCAAATCTCAGACGGGGACGACACCTCATGTTGGTAAACTCGAGTCCTAGCTCGGCTGCAGCCTGAGCGGGCAGGGGCGCTGTTTAAATTGCCTTAATTGCGCAGCTGTGCACCAATTTTTGTCCGTATGTTGAATCATGGTTGAATGCCGTCCAAAACTTTATTGCAGAAGAGAGACCTTTGCCACATTGTCACAATTTTCCATGTCAAAACGCTGATAAGCCAGGTGGTGCACGTGGTGGTGATAACCCAGACTCATAGCAGTGTATTCGAGTCCATCACAAGTCCTTTCAAAGTCCAGTCACAAGCCTTGAGCCCCTAATTCACAAGACCAGTCATAAGTAACAGGGCGAACAATGACGAAAGAATGTTTTTGTCACAGTTCATTTGAGTAGCTTGTGACGGACTCGAATTCAACACTGCCTCACATGTACTAAGTTAGAATATATGCACCCACCTCCAATAAAACAACGCATTAATTTGTTCCTCCAAAGTACGTAATCCCACACCTCTTCTAGGCCTACTTAACTGATGAAACACGAATTTCATGTCGAAGTAACGTCACGGGTGGAAGAACAGGAGAAAGTTATAATATGCTGGTAGGACTAAATTTTGTTCAACTCCTCAGATGAGGACCATCATCAACGCGTCGCAAGATCACCTCAGACTGATTTTTTTCTATTTCATTTTTTTAAAAAACTAACCTTACCGCTTTTCCCCCAACAAAACTTAACGCTTCCGCTAGATTCACTATCAGTGAAAGAGAAACTTTCGGACTGCAGGAAACTTTGAGGTCATGATAGCTGCCCGAAGTTGCTGTGTAGAGGGGATTTCAACAGACACGAAGTGGTTCAGAAGGGAATTTCCAAATACATATATCTTGCAAGTCATCAGCTTGGAATAAAATATGCGATTAAAAATTGAGAATTCTCCAATTCCGCCTTATGTTCGTTGAAACACAAGGCTGACCAATTTCTTTTTGGGGGGCCCGATGGTTTTTTAATTTCAGTCCAACGATTGACCAAAATTAACATCATTCAGTGTATACCTACATTTATTTCCGTATTTTGATTTGTGAAAAGCACAGAACATGATGAAATTAATTCTCAATCAAATAACAGGAAACGATACTATGTCGCGAACTTACTAGCAGAACTTTCAGAACGAAAGGGAGGGGTCAGATGGAGAAGTGTCAAGTTACTTTTTGGCTCACCAGCAATCAGAAACAGCGCCACCAATTGACTTAAAAGAACAGGATGAAGCAGGTTGCCACGATGACCAATCCGTTTACCAGACTATCCCATGGTGGGCCGGCCCCGTCTAACGTTTCTTGCGTCACATTTCCGCCTCGGATACTAAACTGACCAAAGCAGAGGACTTCCTAGTCTAGAGTGTTATTGTTGTTTATCCGACGAAATCACAGTTACCTGTCTCGTTGGCTTTTGCACTTCCCTGCGTGGTCATCCTGAAATGCCAAGGTAATTACATATTCCGAGGCTCATTGTGCGATAAAAATAGTGTATATTAGTTACTGGAAGTGACACAGTTCTTGCACTTGAAAGTTTGGCTGTTTGTCATGAACACTGCCACTGCGGTCATGCTGGTCATGCGAAGTTTTTGAACAATTAATTGGAACGACCAAATTCCATTTTGTCCGCTTTCTTCACACTGACAAATTAACTCTGGCATGTAAAGTTGCAGAATTTAGGTCAGTGACTGCATTGTCAAGGAACAGCCCTCGTTAAATCCCTGACCTTCCTCATCATGATCTAACACGTTTTTTCTTTAATAAAATTAAAACATTGCATGGCTCATTCATGTCATTAGCTTTTTTGGGGTGAACTCAACCGTTCCTACAATTGCGCAGCTACATGTAGGCCTGCCGGTAGGGGTTCGGGGGTAGCCTACATGCTTTAACATGTTTAAATTTGTGGAAAAAGCATGTTAAGCTGTACCAAGTTTAGAAAACTTGGTTGCTTGATACTCAACCTTGCTGCTCCTTGTCATTGCTGTTCCTTAATTTTTGTGTTCTTAAGGAGCTCATGCATGTATGAACTTTGAAGGCCCTATGCACTTCGAAAATCAATCATTGTCCGTTGCACTAATTTCCACTTAAAAGCAGACTCTGGGTGGGCCATGGGCTGTTGCAAGCCAACTCACTATTTAAGAAAAGATCTCTTTGAATTATGCCAAGGAGTGCAATATGTGCCTGTCACTTCTCAGTAAAAGATGAAAACTCCCTCTCCATTCCAAGCTAAATTGAAACTGATCAGCTGATAGGCCTAACATGATGCTACATGTAACATGGCCGTACATGTACATGTAGATGTATTTTCGCTGTACCAAATATACCGGTATGTATTTTTGAATAAACACTTTAAGATTTTATTGACCATTATAAAAGATTTATGGGGTTTTTAAAATGTTTTAATTCATCGAAAAATTCCTGGCCAAAAGGTTTTTCCTGTCCTTCAGACAGTTTGTGCCAGATAAAACACTTCATGGTAATTGTCTCAGCATTTCCTAGTTGAGGAATCAGTTTGCATGGCTCAGAATGACAAATGAGTTATCCAGAGTTTCAACCGCGCATCTAATTATTGATCCATTTTTTTGTCAGGTCCCAAAATGTAAAAATGAATTTTTAATCTGCCTACAGCAGAAGCAACCCATCATCGGTTTAGAAGAGCCACGCTGGTGGGGAGTTTCTCAGTCTGTCGGTCGCGTTTTGACTGTTACGTGTGCGTTTCATTGTCATTTGTGAACCAGTGAAGTGCACTTTTCACCAAAGGAGCCTCTGTTGCTGGGAAAATTGCGCCCTCTCTTGGTCCCGCTCGGGGCAGATAAGGTCATCCTTGAGCCATTTTTCATCTCGAGCTACTCGTGCACTGGCTTGCGGTGGACTTGACTAAAGCAACTGTAGTGTGGGCAGTAAATAAACTGACATTCTTTACATATATTTCCTATGTGCTTCTGCCTTTTAAGTCTTGATCAGATCTGTTCTTTTCGCATTTATTGTTCACATGGGAGTAGACAACAAACTAAGACTTGTTGCTCACCAAAGAGTCGATCCCGAAGTGTGGGATGCTCACTGAATTCAGCTGGATCAGAGTTCTCTTAAACTACTGTTCATAACTACCTAAGACAGTACGGCCATTCCTATTGGTCAAGAGCGTGTAACGTGGCTGGTTCTAAACAGTTGGTAAAGTACCAGCTGGCTGTGCGCTACGTCACGCAGTGCCCGTCTCACACTCACTGGTCTCCACTTAAAGAGATTGTTTATGATTACTCTTGAGGGGAACCTAGCATAACGTGGTTAGAGGATTTTGGAAGAAAATGAAGTAAAGTTTTTGAATAAAATCGTTAGAAATTTGTAGCTTTTGAAACTTGCGTCACTTGAAAGGGAAAAAATATGTGCTTTGCTGGTCTCAGACTTAATGGCTAAAGGCATTATGAGCATGCAGTCTCTTGATCTAGTCTGAAAAGAATAAGCGCATATCTTTATTCCATTTTAATCATGGCAATCTGGATCGTATCAAATGTTCTCAATAGTCTTGGATGACCATCAGCTCCATGTATCTCTAAGACTCCATCTGGCTTTGGTGAATATTAGGGCAAAATATCAATTTGATACTCTAAAAAAAACATCTTGCGGATAGATGCAAAGATTCCTGAATCGTTCCATAATTGCATGCGCGGCCTCGCTTGCAAACATTAACACATCGAGAAGATCTTTGAAACCACATAAAAAATGGCACTGACCCAGACATCTCTAACAGTTGGAGAGTTCAATATCTCTGAGGGTTCCTGATGCTAATTTTGAATTTTTTTTGGCACAGGTTTCTTTGTTTGTGATCCTGCCGTGTAGGTGATGGTTCGATAAATAGAAGCCATGGCGGAAGAGAAGGTAGTCCACTCTGGCTACCTGCTACATCGCCCTGGAGGAGGTAGGTTTGATGGCAGCAGACTGTTCATGTGCTTCCCTCAACCACCTGTGGATGGTATAATTTTTAGCTGAAAACCTTTTTTTTGGGGGGGAAAGGCGAGATACGTTGGCCATCTTTTCGAATACAGTCAAGCTCATCAAATACAGTCTCTTGACAGTCATGTAGGATCACTTTTGTGTGTTGTTCTTGATTGCGACCTCAAAATTTGCGGAGGCCTCATCTGTATACTTTCTCGGATGTGAAGTTGACTTTTAAAGCTGTTTACATGCTTTGGGAAGGGAGGGGAGTGAATCCGTCCTAATAATAGTCCTTGTGCCCTCAAGTTGTACCCCAGGGATCCTTCCCTCATGGGGGAGGGGGGAAAAATGGCCCTGTTTGCCTACCAGAGTGAAATATCTTGATATTTTGAGCTCACTCTCAGAGGAATGGAAATGTGTCGATTTGAATGACAGGAGAATGATATGAATAGTTTTTTTCCTTTTCTCCGAAGCTCTGGGTCGGTGGAAGAAAAAAAGATACTGGTTCCAACTGGATGAGGTGTCATGTCAGTTGCGGCAATACAAATCGCAGGCCGAGCTGTGCCACACTGTGGGCATGGTGGACATACGGGATGCCTGCATATCCATCCTGCCAGATCACCAGAACCATATTCTTGTTGCGTGAGTACACATAGATAATGCAGGGGCCAGGTGTCGTTACAGTTGGGGAGCGCATTTTTGGGCAATACAGAAACTTGATATCTTATTAGAAAACATTAAACAAGGGCACTCAGGTATCAGTCACAGGAACCCATTCCAAAATTTAAACTCAAGAGATAAAGGCAGTGAGAAAATAGGCAACGTGATAGATGCATTCAAATTCATCTTTTCTCTAAATCAATCTGTGAAAAAATGATCACCAAATTTCTACTGTCTGTACCTGAATGCTCGGGTTTATAATGATGGTTTGGATTGCATGAGCTACCATTGTTAATAAGTGAAATGCAAAATTGCTTTTTTTGGTGAAATATTATTTATAGGGCTGAGTCAATTCGAGTAATTCCTTTTTCGAATATTTAACCGTCAATTTGATCCAATATCCGAATATATCTCCGCTACGATTTAGCAAGCTTTAAGAGATGAACAAGACTTCTTGCCCCGTTGAAAATTTCTGCTCCTTTTAAATTGTTTAATGAATAATTTACTTTTTAAATCATTGTAAGATTTCTGTCACTTTTTATTTGAAACTGCTTGAAACAAGCCTCCATAGTGCAATTTGTCTCATTTAATTCAATTCACAATTTTCCCTTTTCGTGAATTTTGCATCAGAATATTCAAATTTGAAAAGAATTATATTTGAATATTCGACAATCAATCTACAGTCACAAGGTAATTTTTGAAAAATGGCTACGAGTAGCTGAGCTGAACCAACATTGATGGCCTGGTTCTTATATTTCGTACCAGGTTCCAGTATCTGAAATTCAGGGCATTATGTTTACAAAAATGGAGAATTCCGATGTGCAAATTCAAAGGGAGCCTAACCCCTCGTGATTTTCACTGAGAAATTCTCCAATCCTTTTCTCAAAAAGTGTCCCTTGAAACCTTGCTTTCACTTCAGAGCATTGGAGAGTCTGACATCAAAAGAAAAGAGATTGTCTCTGGTGATCTACTGGAGCAAAAAGGTTTCCTGAAGTGAAAGAATAATTGACAACCCAAGAAATCTAAACTTTTGAAGCTTGAGGTTTAACGCAGTAACACTTCCAATATTTATTAAAAAAAAAAGGAGGTCACACTGTATTGTTATCAGAAAGTTCGCTTACCCAAATGCACTTGCTCTTCTCACAAATGCATTGATTTTCGTTCATAAAATTTTACTTTCAATATGTATTTGTACTTCTGTCTCCTGGAAATGACACGTGAAGAGTACCCAACAGTTTGGCTCCAGTTTCATTTCTCTGTCTTACTTCCTGTGTGTACCAACAGGATCTTTGTGCTTGAGTAGGGAAACGACTGGAAACAAAATAAAGGGAAGCAGCCGATCAATCATGTCACTGCATTACGTACATGTATGTATACATACATGCATATGTATAGCATGTACGTGTGTGCTCTGGACTGATGTGGAATGTGCTGATGTGTGTCATGTTTATTTTCCAAACAGTGCTGCCGTGTTTTTGTTTTAGTGTGTTTGAGGCTTGGGTTCGGCAATGTGGTCATGGTTATTTTAATTAGGGAATCCATTCAAACCGTAAACCTTGTCGGCCTTTGAGGGAAATGGAATTAAATATAAAGTTTGTTTGTAATTACGAAATGGTGAGGAAAGATACATGTTCACATGTAATTACTGGTTGCCCCCTCCCCTCCTCCTCCCTCCTCCCCCCTCCTCCCCCTTCTTCCCCCCTCCTCCCCCTTCTTCCCCACTCCTCCCCCTTCTTCCTCCCTCCTCCCCCCTCCTCCCCCTCCTCCCCCCTCCTCCCCCTTCTTCCTCCCTCCTCCTCCCTCCTCCCTCCTCCCCCCTCCTCCCCCCTCCTCCCCCCTTCTCCCCCCTCCTCCCCCTTCTTCCTCCCTCCTCCTCCCTCCTCCCTCCTCCTCCTCCCTCCTCCTCCCCCCTTCTCCCCCCTCCTCCCCCTTCTTCCTCCCTCCTCCCCCCTCCTTCCCCTATCCCTACTTCCCTCCCAAAGTTTTATGTCCAAGCTTGATACAATGTACCGATGAATGTGTAGGATACACGTCTACTTGTACTGTGCAGGTGTAGTCTTCAAACTGAATTCAGGGTACCGGCTACAACGTTATTTTACATTACCCCTGCATGGTGAATACCTGTACTTTCGAGATAAACCAGAAAGAAATGGTGAGAATGTACACGTACATTGTAAATTGTACAAACTTGTACCGGTAGCATTGCACCCAACCAAAAGTGCACATGTATACAATACGTGTACAAATGTACAGGCAGCACAAGTTTTGTAAACTTCAAATCCGTACTCTGTGGAAATGGCCGTGAGCAGGTGATAGCCAATTGGGGACATGGTCCCACAATCCAAACTAAACACGAGCTGACGTGATTAGCAATGCATCGAGTTGAAAGATCTCGCTTTCCCCTCTTTCATATTCACGTCACGTTTGGACCAAAAACGTCCACGGACATTTTCCATTCCCTAATGTGGAGCTTTTGTCAAAGCACGTCAACATTACTTATGAAGTGTAAATTGCTTTGTGTGTTCCTCCACTTTATTGTAAAAAATGCTGGCATCGGAAGCCGTCATTTTGTCTGCGATTTGAATCAGGCGAGTCAGCCTTGAGCAGAAGCACCCCCTCATTGCTTGAAAAGAGCCATGTTTGTTAGGAGCGTTCCTTTTGTCGGTAGTGACGTGACCGTGTCGCATGTATTATTTCATAGTCGTTCGTGAACCAGTGAAGTGCTTTTCCCACCAAAGGAGCCTCTGCTGTGAGGAAATTGCGCCCTCTTTTGGTCCCACTTGGAGCCCCCAGTCAAAGTGAAAATTACTACTCTACATGTAGTTGGGAATTTGGAGAACTATCTTGCAGTTGCATTGGGGAAAGAGTTCCATATACTGTACGGACATCACTCTTTTTTCCTCTGCAGTTGTTTATTAGTCATCAGAAAGAGATAACATGTACGGAAAAGTCAAAATTAGCCAGGGAACACAGCATTAACTTCGAAAACACTAAGAAATTTCCAGACCAGTCTTATAGGGTTTGTGCACAGGCCAAGGTGTTAAGTGATGTGCAGGCATGGCATACGTAGTGTGGACCTCTGCACAAAAGAAGTCCACGTAATGTAGGGTATGATGGCGTTGAGTGTGTAAACGCCTTCAATCGTGGACTCCCTATTGTTCCTCTTTTGCTCATACTTTTTTTGGAAGACCTCCCATATGTTTTGTTGACGTTTTCCAACCGTGGACCCTTCGGCAACTGTGGACCCTATTGTCCCCTATTGTTATAGATCCACGATTTGAATGTGTATACAAACTCGTGTATACATGTAATAGGCACATGTAACTGTTGCACATTTCTGTACGCGATTTCAGGGAATTTCGCCACTTGCACATGTACATGTACATTTGTACATGCACCTGTTGAGATACATGTACATGTGCCTTGTACATGTTGCTCAGCTGTTTCCAAGAAATGCTGAGATGAGGTGTTCATTTCTGCTCTGTTATGGTGACTTTCTTTGAGCAGAAAAGGTTATGTACTGGTACATGTAGCTTAAGCCTCCACTGGGGTCAGTGTTTTGGCATTTTAGGAAGCGCACGTTGCCGTGAATGATTAATGTCTATTGGTTGCATCCATACTGTACCCGTACTTCCATTGTTCCATTCCAGTGTAGGTGCTACAGCACTCATAAACGTACATGCACAATGTACGTACCGCTATATGTGTGCTGTAGCACCTACATGTACCGTATCTCGAAGCAGGTCATGAGTCATCCATAGGTCAAGTCATTGTCTGGGTTCAAGTTATGTCATAGCTTGCCCTAGTAAGGATTAAGAAAGATTTTCTCAACCCGCTGAGAAAAAAAACATGTAGACAAAGGCGATGCGATTCATTGAGTCACCAAGAGCATCGGTGCCAAAATCTTCGACTCGTCTCGATTGGTGAGTCAAGCGAAGTTGTCTCGTGAACCAGTGTCTGGCCGAATTTGTCTTGTAATAATCATAAAGGGAATCTGCACTGTTGATAAAAACTCCTCAGACATATACATACATGTACATATGTGTATTCCTGTGTATAACGGTTATCTCTGGCTTAGCCAGCACTGTTGGAGGAAATCAAACTGTGTCAAATCCTGGGGAGATTGAAATGTCAGAACCCATGGGGGATCGGGGGAGAGTAGGCCCCAACCGTACACACGTGTGCACAATGCCAGTGCTGTATGATTTGTTACGTGAAGACAGTTCCAAGTAGTTTTGTAGAGTGGGTCGGCACTGCATGTACTCTTTGGCATCTTCCCGAACAAAGTTGGACCGAGCTGTGCCTTGGAAGGACAAAGTGGCATCATGTGAACTCTCTCCTCGAAGACATCGGTCTCAACTCTCCCAGAGGTTAGTCTATTCCACTCCTTCATGTTGCGGCCTGCTGTCATCCCTCCGTGTCGGAAATTTCGATCCACCCAGTATTTCCTGAAGGTCTTCTTGTCAGCTCCATTCAAGAGCAAACGTTGCATTGAATGATCTTGAATCATTTCACCGTTACACGTAACCGGTGTGTAAGCTGAACTGGCACTGTTTGCTGAATTTGCAATGTACAGACATGTACAGTGCTTACAGACATGTAAGCAAAACGAGCTGTGCCTGTTAGAAATATGCCTGTTTTTTTGGGGAGGGATGGAGTTAGTGTCAGGTGTTTGGGAGACATGACTGTGTATGGGTAGTCAGTGTGTGCTCATTGTGCCGCTGAGTGAATAGAATTGATTCCTAGTACTGAACGAGAATCACAACTCCGTTTGGAGGCGTGAGGAAGGAAGGGGCCGTGATTCTACACGCAGTTCGTAAGGGCACTGAGAACTGCTTGTCAGAGTTGGAGTGCGTCTGAAGCCGTTTTGGCTCGGCCAGGAAATGCCTTTAAGTGGCCTAATGTACATGTATAACGTTATGAGGTGCAGTAACATGGTCGCAGGTGTGCATGTACATGTAGGTCAGTGTGTTGCTGGTGAGTGCGTAGGAAAAGGTTGGTGATTTCAACACACAGGTTCAGAGGTTGACATGAAAACGATTTGGGTGGTTTTTAATTACACTTCCTGGATGAATCAGGCAGATGATGTTGACATGGCGCTGAGAGGAAATACCAGTGCCTCATTACACACATACATGTTCATGTATCAGGCGGTGAATGCCTACCCATGGGAACACACATGTACATGTACATGAACGTAGATTAGTACCAGTATGAATGCATGCACTCGCCAACATACAAAGTATGGACATTCCTTTGTTCTCCTCTGGTTAAGGAAACTTGAGGAAAATGCTCCTTTTTCTCTTACTAGGATAACTCCTTCCAGCTGGATTTTTGATGATGATTTCCTGGACTGCTCCTCTTCATTTTCCCACGGATAACCTTGACCCCAAAATGCCTCTGAAACTGTTTTTCAGAGAGGGGGAAACGTGTGGATGTTCGCGAGTTCACACAACGCCATCGCACCCTACGGGTACATTATGTGGACTTCTTTTGTGCAGAGGTCAATACTACATGTACATGTATGGATGCCACGCCTGCACAAAATGTGCTTGTGTAGGGACTTCACAGACGTTATATAATAGTACATGTATGTATGTGTACTTTTGGAGACTCAGAACATTGCGATAACACACCAAACTCCCCACAATCTGGTCCAAAGTGTCCTTATGAGACATCTTCCCCGCAACACAGTGAGCACTGGCTAAGGTACATACATGTACATGTACATGTACTTTGCATGCACTGGTACCGTGTGCAGTGCACGATGTCATTTTGCCCACCTGCTCTTGCTGAAGGTCAAGTGATTGATTGAGTAGATAGTTTTGGTAGTGATTTGGTTGACAATATCGGCATATTCAAGGATTACTTCTACATTAGACATGTCAGAAGCTACATGTATCCACTTCAAAATTCTCAATTGACATCTGCCAACCTATATTTGTTCCAACATTCATCAACAGAAGTCCAAGTGCTTACATGTACATCAGGCCTCACGGTTCTCCTAAATTCGAAATGAAATTCCCCATGGATATCTCACCTGCCGTCCATGTTGGAAAGTATATCGTGTGAATTCACCGAGCAACATTTCCTAGAGTTGATGACTAAATGCAGTCGCATATTTACAAAGAAAAAAACAACAACATGTACATGTATACTCACAGATACATGTACGTGTATGTGCCTTTAAAACTTTTGTACATGTACTATTAGGCTGAATGATTTAGGAAGTAAGCTGTGATCTGCATGTACCATGTAAGTGCACCTGTACCTCGTTAGAACCATTCCATCTTACAGCGCACCGACAAATGTACATGTACATGAACGAGTTCAGTAGCAACAGACCTGTACAAATACATTTATCTTTGCATCTTTGCTGTCACAGAGCTACAGTGTACGTGTAGATCCTAACAATGGACTTGTGCTTCTATAAAAATGACATGAAGATCTTGCTAGGTTTTTCTTACAAATAACGAGGTATGCCCAGGTCACTCTTTTCTGTTTCTGTTGGTTTCTGTTTCTGTTTTTTTATCTCACATTTGAGGTGTGGTGTTTCGTTTCCATCGTGTGTTTTTGTGTTGATTTGTAGGTGCACATTGTTGGCACAGGTCTTGCACTGCCACCTTGATTTTTGGAATTTCCTGTGAGGGTGTGGGCAAAGCAGTAGTGGAGAGAAAAAAATCTACATGTACATGTACCTATCGGAAAAGTCCTGATGATTCCGAATCTGTCATGGCTATAAAAAGTAGATTTGTGAATTGCTCTGTTGCAACACGACTCATACAGTAATGTGGTTGCTCAGTGGCGGCCGTGAAAGTGAAACGAGCTGGCCGACTGTCTATTCCGTGAAGGCACTCTGAAACAAAAACCCCTCTAAAAAAATCTGCCAGTCATCTGAAGCTCAAGCTCCTGTTTCATTCTGTGCACAGGTGCCGAGGAAAAGAGCATATTCTGATAGCAGAGAACCACCGGTCCATGATGCAGTGGCTACAGAATCTACAGGTACGGTAGGGTCGCCCTGGTGATTTGCCTCTTGACATTGGTACATGTAGTCCTGGGGCTGTACATAGATTCTCCAGTGACACATTTACATGTGGTTCCCTAATTCTGTTTGTTGTTTGTTTTTGTTTTTTTTGGTGTGAAGAAAACAGAATATGTTGAGGAACGTTCAGAACCCTGTGTGAATAACAAATGAAAGAGCCTTTGTACAGATTTGTCCAGATTTGAATCCAGTTTCTCAAGTACCGTTCTCCACCTGAAAAGCCTGAATGTCTGAATGGGTTCATACGTGTACGTGCAGTCTGGTCCATTAGGCTTTCAGCACAAATCGCCAAATCCACTTTAACTTCCTTCCTTGAAGGCTAGTTTGGAAACTTTCCAATTTCTTTGTAACAAGTCTGTATACATGTATTCAAATGTACTCAGTATGTAGGTATTTGTCATGTGCACATCTGAGCATACATGTACACGTACATGTACATGTAATGTACTAAATTTGAAACATAATCATATCACTAATGTGTGGGTAATTCCAGAAATTATGGGTCCAAAAGTGTGACGTTTTTGTGTTGCTGTTACATCTGACCTTTGTTATTTGACATTGAATTATCACTGGAATTGATTTTAAACTATTACTATTTGTTTGGCAGGTCATTTGCTATAATTCATCACTCTTGGAAATTAAAAAATGTGTTCTGAACTTACAAAATCATATGTCAGATGTGACAGGGACACACACAAAAAAAGACCCCGAATTTCTGGAATGACACATGCACATGCAGGGTTGTATTTTGGACATTTTACCAAACCCCTAAACTTTGTCAACACATGATGGCACTTTCTTTGTAAACTCGGCCTGGGTAGCAGTAACTGTCCTCTTGGACAATTGAAAGATGAGTCTTTTTTTGAGTCATCTTTCCTGCAAAGAAGCATTTGTATTGTTGACACACCAGGTATTCGAAAGGGGTGAGTGTGAGTTTGTTTCTGCATTCAATTGGGGACCCTGAACAATAGCGTGTGTGTATACTTGTGTGTATTTGCCTGCAACTGGGGACCCCTTATTGTTCCTCTATTGTTCGTATTTTAACTTTTTTAGAAGACCACCCATATGTTTTGTACACAGTTGTCAATCGGGGACCCTCTGTCAGTCGGGGACCTTATTGTCCACTATTGTTCAGGGTCCCCAATTGAATGCAGAAACAAATTCACACTTACATGTGTGTGTGTGTGTGGAGCATACAAACTTCTTCCATGGTTGCGGGGACAAGCACCTGTTATTTCACCTATTGTGTGAGGACCGAAAATGCCATGGGGACAGAGAAACGTCCCCACAACTTGGTCCTAATTGGCTTAAAAGAATCTGTCCCCACAAAGTGGTGAAGGCTTGCCCGGAAGTGCTCACCTCACACCCGAGGCGGTAAATGACGCCCACCGATGATAACCCCATCAGTCTGCAGTTCAAATATTTCCAACACGCAAGATAACCGTGTCCCCACTCTGACAACAGTTGTCCCCCGTGGGTAGAAGACCTTGGCAACAGCTGCTTCATATTTAATATAAATTCTCATCTGTAGGAGGTGCGGGATCTCTTTTCCTGCGTGAAGAGCAACCGGAACCAAGTGAAATTGTCTCGGACGTTAACCTACAAACCGACGACTGTGAGTGTTTCTCTATGAGTCTGATAGTCAGTCACGAATCTACAGCTGTTAACCCCATAAAAAGACCATTTTTTGCTACCTTCTCGCTGCACTAGAGAAGTTAATTTCTACCCCTGTGGAATTTACGTGAGCTTGTGAAATTTGGCATGTGCTTAGACAGAAGTTAGCTAGGGTTGAATGCAGTATATTCTGTGAGGAACCTTCCCACTTTCGGTGAAAGTTGCTTGACATGCTGAGCTAAAGGAAACCTGCCGTAGATATTCAGCTGCATTTCTTTTTATGCATATTACTATGTGTTACAACCGTACAAATGAGATCTAAACCCTTTTTTTCATTGAAAGTGAAAAGGAAGTACAGGAGTGTAAGAACGTAATAGTGTAATCCTTCAAAGTCACCCATCAGCAATGTTTTAAAAAAATATTGGCCACTGCTGTGTTCAAACAAGTTAACATGAAAATCAAGTATAAAGCGGAACGTACACCAAGACAATGTACATGTAGAGACATGTGATACATACATGTACATGCACAGCATGTTGTACACAGGTCTATGGAGATACTCCTGTCCTGCCTTGAATGGCAACATGCTTTGACTCACGAGTATAGAAATCTTCGCAAGCATGAAATTTGAAATGTGGACGTTTTTCCTTTTTCCTGCTACAAAGGAGGTGGAAAGCCATCATAACATGCAAATAAAGCCGTTGTCCATGTATTTGAGTCATAAAAATCCTATTAAATGTACACGGTTATTTGAAGAAATACTAATGTTGTATTGTGATGCCAAACAGAGCTTGCATTGAGAAGCATTCATTCCCACTTTTCTCGGCTTCAGGCATCACCGTCGAAAGGCCTGGCCAGCAGCCCCGCCTCGTCTCTCAGGCGACAGCACTCTGCTCGTGGCAAGAGCAAAAACCTTGGGGATCTTCCCGCGTCGTTCTCGGCCTCGGTAGAAACGAACGACAGCTATGCGGCCTTCAAGAAAAACTTGGTGGGGTCCCTGTCGATACCCAGCAACAAGAACAGCTTCATCTACGGTAATCTTCCTCTTCAGCTTTGAGCCGTAGTGGGCTTTGTGGGTTATATTCTGCGTCATTGGCTGAGATCATCAGGGCCCATTTCAGTCGCTGCCTTTGACGTTTCATCTGGAAAATGAAATTCTGTGGCAGAAGAGGCAGAGAAAAGAGATTGATTTTTCAGTTTTTCTAGATTTGAGGATGGTTGACCTGAAAATTCTGAATGTTCAGAGGTTTAATTCTTTGAGTTTTGTTACCGGTGCTTTTGTAGCGCATAAGATAAGTTTGGTGTAATCATAGACATTTATGATATAACAGTATTTCACTGTAATTATTACAACCCCACTGCTGGATTTGTCATGGATTTTGATTGATTCTGCAGTCTCGTCCCGTGACCCTTGGATTTGTTTTCACTGAATCAAAGTTCCCTAAAGTGGGAAGTCACTGGCCCTTTTTCTGAAAGGTGGTTGTGAAAATGACACGTATCTTCGGAAATGTTCACAGAATTTTTCTTTCCTTGGGTCAGATTCCTTGGAGACCTCGCCGACCTCCATGCGGAGCTGCAACAGCATAGCGTCCCACAGTTCCACCGAGGAGCTGCCGACGTCATCAGGCTGGACCAGTCCATCAGGAGGGCAGGCCCCGACAGATGCCAGCGACCAGTAAGTCCCTACTGCAACCCCGGCACTCATCCATAATCCTAAGCCCCATCCGAAGCTTGTGCCTAAAGATTAAAAAAACCGAGGTGGGAAGGATTAATGTTTTGGTTGGGTTGGATGCTCGGAATAAAAGTATTTGGCAGTAGGGCAGGGAAATGGAAAAAAAAACACACATGGTCGAGATTTTGATGGAAAAGAAATGCTGAGATGGGAAGGATTAATATTTTTGGTGGGTTTGGTTGGTCGGACTAAAAATAATATTTACATGGTGGGGCAGGGAAAGTAATTCTCAGAGGATCCAGGTCGGGATAAAGAAATACTGAAGTGGGCAGGTTTAATATTTCGGTGGGTTGGATGCTCGAAATGAAAGGAATATTTGGAGGTGGGGCGGGTGAAAAAACCTCAGGAAAATTTACTTTGTTTACACATGACAGTCGGTCGGCTATAAGTTTTTCGTTTACTATGAAAGCTCGTCAGAGAATTTCATTAGAAATATGCTCCTGATTTTATTCCCCTGCTAAGTTCATTTCTCTCCTGTCTGAACCGTAATTAGTGGCCTATCAATTATTCCTAAGAAAATGGGTATAAAATCTTTTGGGGGGAATTTACTTGTTCTCTGGAAGTACATGTAGTAGAATAGGTCATGATATTGTATTCAAGAACCATCCCCGACCAGTACATTCCGTACATTACTCATCAATATTTGATTAAGTAGTTTTCACACAAGTGGAACGTAAAGGGTACCAGGACTGCAAACCAGTCAAGAACAAACGTAAATCAACGGCCGTTCATATAGATGTAGGAATGCTATATTAAATTTTGGGTTAAAAAAGTGGTCAAAAGAATTTTTGTCAGTGAAGTCATCACACATCAATTACCATCCAAAGGATGTAGAAACCAAAATAAATGTAGTTTGCAAGAACATGTAAATTACTGACATGCACGCGGTGCATACATTTACATGTACATTAGAGTCGAGGTATGTTTGATGTGCAGGGGCGGGGGATCAATTATTTACGCTCTTGAAGTAAAATCTTGGCAAGGGCCTTGGTAAGTTAACATTCCATCCCGCACCAATCCGCAAGGCCAGGGTTTTGCATTGCTATTGTTTCGCATTAGGGAGTGAAAAATCAAGAGGGTTTCTTCTGGGATGGATAACGTGTCAACACTTGCACACAATAGTGCTCCGTATGGAAGAGCCTATGATCAACCAGTGGACCAGTCTTCCAGTCCGGGAGCTGGTCTGGTAGGAAAAAGGTTTTTGCTACCAGACGAGCTTACGGGGGGGGGGGCCCTTTTCATACCGGATCTAAATGGTCACTGTCCCTAAAGTTAGCTGTGAAAGCCAGTTTTAGCAGCCCTACAGAATCCAACAAGATTGTCCAACAGGCTCCATTGGAAGGTGACAGTCTAATTAGCGCTGTCATACACATCCTGTGCGATTGTGTCAAATATAGGAACACTTACATGTACATGTACATGTATGCCCTGGGAATATTGTCTAGCAACCTTCCTGAATCTTCCCAAATCTGTCACACTGCAGATTCTTTGTATCACAGCTTTTATTGAACATCAGGCTACATGCAGAATAACTGGCATTGGACTAGAATTTCCTCCACATTGTTACACGACTGACACCGTGACAGAAGTGAACGAATCAACTGTTTTGTTGAACACATTACTGTCTGAAACGTTACGTCCAAGACAATTAAGCGGAACGGGTGCCGAAAAAAAACGGAAAGAGGGCAGATGTTTATGTGAACTAGTTTCTTTTATTTCACAAATATTTTGGGAAAATGCCTCGATAAATGTGCCAGAAAAAGCACTAGATAGCTGGGCTTGTGCTGGTATTTATGCTGCAAGTTCGGCCTTGAAATCTCTGGGCTTGATCCTCCGTTCTAGTAGGTATTTCAAAGACTGAATCAAGTGCTGCCTTACATTTGACTGGATCCCTCAAAATGAGTCTCAAGGATATTTTGTCCCCCAGTAATGTTGATGTAGTTTGCATTGAAAAGAGCAACCAAGCTTTTGTTTTGATGTCTCGCTCAGTTCTGGATAGATTTGGAAATGATGTGGTGGAAAAAATGTTTCAAATGCTCCAGTTAATTTACATTGCGTAAGACTCTTTTAACCCTAACTACCCCAAACCTGCCATACTCCAACAGCAGGTTTTGTGAGGTTTCGGCAGGTTTGGTACCATACCTGAGGAACTTGTTGAATTTTGTGAGACTTGGGATGAAAGGCCCAGGGAGATGGTGTTGGATTCTGTGTGAGTTGGGACACACAGGGTTCGTTGTCTGCAGTGTCTGGCTTGCTGTTGAACTATGCTTGATTTTGCCAGGCTTGGTACTGTTCAGTGCAAGTCATCCTATACTGCATAGACCAATCCATACCGTATCACTCAAACTCCAACGGGCTTATTCTGTTGGATTTTATCAGGTTTGGTACAGTGACCTGCATGTACAAGTACATAGACAGGTACGAGTACCTGTTGGATGGTATGAGGTTCAATGTGCCTTCTAGTGCAGGAGCCTAGGGGGTTAAGGTTGTGCTTTCTAGTGCAGGAGCCTAGGGGGTTAGGGTTGTGCTTCTAGTGCAGGAGCCTAGGGGGTTAGGGTTGTGCTTTCTAGTGCAGGAGCCTAGGGGGTTAGGGTTGTGCTTCTAGTGCAGGAGCCTAGGGGGTTAGGGTTGTGCTTCTAGTGCAGGAGCCTAGGGGGTTGGGGTGGTGCTTTGTAGTGCGGGGGGGTGGGGGGTTAGGGTTGTGCTTCTAGTGCAGGAGCCTAGGGGGTTAGGGTTGTGCTTCTAGTGCAGGAGCCTAGGGGGTTAGGGTTGTGCTTCTAGTGCAGGAGCCTAGGGGGTTAGGGTTGTGCTTTCTAGTGCAGGAGCTTAGGGGGTTAGGGTTGTGCTTCTAGTGCAGGAGCCTAGGGGGTTAGGGTTGTGCTTCTAGTGCAGGAGCCTAGGGGGTTAGGGTTAAAGGCAATCAACAAATGGCTCTGGTGATTTGAGAAGCTTTTTGTTGAAGTTGGGTCACATGTTGCTATTGCAGTATTTCTCACATTTCTGGCTGTTAGGCTATATAGCGGGCCGAGGACTGTGTTCAATCTGCGTTCCCCCCACAGATTTAGTTTCAGTATCCATTTCTACTGTGCAGAAGGTCGTTTCTGGTTTTGTTCAAGTGATTGTGCGTATTGCACTCATGGTATCTATTGTACCGCATGTCGATGAAAAATGAAGCTTCATATGATGATACATGCATGGACTAAATGTTTGGTATGTTCATGTGCTCTCATGGAACTCTGGGAACTTCAGGCCATATTCCATTGTCATGAACTTGAAATTGTACAGGTAGATAGAGATTTTCCTCCCAGAATGTGATATGTCCATTTGAAATGTAAAGAAGTTTTCTGCAATTTATATAATGTTAACCCTAACCCTCCTCAATCCTCCAAAATCCTTTGGGCGGTTTTGGAGGATTTTGGAGGATTGAGGGTGAATGGCAAAAGTGCATGGCTGATTATGAAGGATGCCATGCGTGAAGGCCGTGGATTAGACCTTGTATTGTTTTTGCTTAGTCAAGCACAAATTCAGCCCGATATTTCCTTTGAATCAACCGCACTGCTCAAGAATGCCCTTCGCACTGCCTCAACATAATGACAGGAAAATTGCTGGAAGATTTTGAAGGATTGAGGCAGCAGGCAGACCTCCAAAAAACATTTTCAAGAAATTTTGGAGGACTTTGGAGGATTGAGGATGGTTCCTGGTTAAAAAGGCCTAGGGGGTTAGGGTTAAAGAATAAACTCAGTATACTGGTGATACGTAATCCTAATTTTTGGTGTGGGCAGCCGCGAGATTGCAGGATTCTGAAAGGTACCATAGTGGCTCTTGTCGCATAAGCCCCTCATGTTGTCAGTGCCAAAAATGACAAAGACATCAAAGTTGTTTGGTTGGCATCATGTTTGGTTGGCAGTCAGTCTTTGTATGTTGTGCCAGAACGAAAGTGAGGCTGCCCTGGCGAATCTGACACACTTTCCAGTCGTTTCTGTGATGATTACCATTGAAGTTGGCAAAGTTGTTAAAAGCTGTGTTTCTTAGAATCCATTTCAGTAGTCCAAGCATGCAAGTCCAGCCTCACTTTCAATATACATGTATGTGTACCTGTTACTCGTTGAATATTTGTTTTATTGAAAGATGTCAGTAATTCAAGTCTTGAAGTTCTCACACCCACCTCCATTTTTTTTTTAACTCTCGACTGGCACATCCTGAAACCTTTTCGTTTTCTGTCTTTCAATATTGAGGTCGGAGCGTGGGGCCACCGAAGGGGAGTGTCCTGAGCCCAAGTTGGATGGGGCGGCACTTGAAGACAGTGGCAGCATCAAGACATGGAGGCAGCTGGACAAAGAAGCACTGATTGAGCAGCTGCAACAAATGAAACAACTCATGGAGTAAGAGCCATTCGCTCAAGACAAAGATAACGGACCTGCTGCGTTATTACTCACTCTCAGTCATACAGCCCCGCACTAGCATTAAGAAACAAATGGAAACCCTTTACCCACATGTTGGCCAATTTGTGTCCGCTTGCAGACAAAGCAAGAAGAACTTCAAGAGCCTGGAGAACCGAGAGCAGGCCTACAAGCAGATGCTGAAGAAACGGGAGCAGGACATCATGCACCTGGACGATAAGCTGGGCATCATGGAGCAGGCTCATCACTTGAGAAGGTATGGCCATCTTGGTCTAGCCCCTAGACTGCATGCTGTAGATTTCTCTACAGTACAAGTCAGACTCTTTGCTGACACGCTAACACAATAAGTGAACCTGACACGCTGTTCATTACACGCTTTGCGGTTTTTACCATGCACTGCTAGTCTAATGCATGATAAGCCTGACCTCGGACCTCATTATCTCGACAGGGCTTGTGACCACAGACCGCAAAGGTGCCCGACAACGTGTAGTGAACCACTGCACACGCAGGGCTGTCGCTCCAGCTTCCTGTATGCGTGTACATGGACTGTACATGCGTACATAAATCGAAACAAGTGTATTGTATATTCGTTTTGATACAGTGCCAACAAATGCAAAGCTACAGCCCTTTCACATCACAGACATGCATATTTATGAAGTTCACATGGGCGCTACTTTGTCCGTTGTGTGCAGCCAGTGCATGTAGTTGCTAGTGCAGACCCGACTTCCTTTAATTTCAGTGCGATCTTTGCCGTTCAGTTTGGTCCTAATTTTGTCACAATCAGAGCGATTTTTTTAGGTAGGTTGGGCAAAATCCCCACCTCGCATTGAATTTACATTCATGCGATTTTGAACGCACTGAGCTTGAGTGTGTATGCTAGGATCGCTGCTGTGGAGGCCGTCTCGGCTAAAATTTGGCTAACAGCTTGGCGAGGTCAAACCCCGTTTATATTTTGTGGATTTCTTACAAAATAGTTTTCCTCTAATTTAGGAAATGTTTTGTCATTAAAAATTGCTAGTTATGATTGTCTCGGTCAAAAAATTGATTTCACGCTTGAATATTTTCTGTGCCTGATTCAACAGTTTGGGGAACAATTCAGGCATAGACTAAAAAGTGTTGCCTGCATGTATGGACAAACAAAACGCCTTGTCTTCATCAATGATTTTGTGATGCCTGCTACATACAAGGTAAACTACTGACAACATTTCCGTGGAATTTTAAGATAACTTGAGCTGCAGTCAAACTGAATACTTTTCAGGAAACCAGGAAAATGACTGCTCTGGTCAACAAAGGCCTGGCTGTTCTGGGGTCTGCGTGTAGCGTGTGCATGTTTATACTCAGCAGATCGGATTCCAGGGTCGGCATTCTCTGTTACGCAGGGCTCAGCGTGTTTCGTGTTTGCGGTTAACTCCTTTCGTTTCTGTTTGACTTGATACACGCTGACACGCTAAGCGTGTTTGTGTGTCGGCTAAAATTCTGACTTGTACCATACTTAAAAAGCACATACATGTACCACAATCGCGATCGGGTGATTCGTGAAAAACAGAAGTAATGAAAGATACCTAGATCTAGACATGTTGCTTTTTGGTCTGGTTTCCTCGAATAAGCCACTTGCGAGTTAAATTTGAATAAAATCTGGTACACTGTGTTATCTGATTGCATAGGAACGTAACAATTTGAATTCCCCAGACTAAAGACACTGTTGCTATACCTCGTGATTCGAGGCAAGCTTTTGCATAGCGACCACCATCTCTGGAATGGACTTGTTCCTTTGTGCTGTTCTTATCCATTGAGAACAGTGTATTGTTGCAAGGCGTCTCTTATGTAACTAAGCAATCAAATCACGAGGTATAGCAACAGTGGTTTTAGAATGGAGAATTCAAGTTGTTATGTTCACGTGAATGCAAAGAACTCAGTGTACCAGATTTTATTCAAATTTAACTCGCAAATGGTTTATTGAGAACAGTTATTTAGCTTTTATCCCAAGATACATACTTCACCAGTTTGAGCTGTATGTATTTTTGCAGGCCCATTTATAGGGTTAATTAATTGTTGTGATTTGCTGGTGTTCTGTCAGTGATAAAGCATTGAACAAAACTCTTAATTAATGTCTCGAATTTCCTGGGCAAAATGACAGAGATCTGCTGTCGCCAGAGGATATGGACGCAGCCCAGCAGCGAATCTTGGATCTCCAGGACACATGCAAGGTGTACCAGGAGCAGAACGGCTTCCTGAACACGGAGGTCCGGCGCCAGGCCAGCCTGAGACGGCGCGAGCAGGTCAAGCTGGACATCCAGAATAGGTCAGTCGTTGGGCGTGTTTTTCTTTTCTCTGCATTGGGACTCTCTCCCCATCTCTGGTTTTGTCTCAGTCTCCAATGACTTCTGTGTGAACCAAAGGACAGTTCTTTGACATGTAGGCCTTGTGTTAGACAGATGGTTGCTTGTGTATCAGAAAAAACGTGCTCTGCTGAGCTGAAAGGTCTTACATGTACCTCGGTATGACAATTCACAAAATGTGATCAGATCTCGCAAAAACAAGTCTTAAGGTCATACTCTCTGTATCAGTGTTTAATTTGAGGAAAATTAGCTCTTTGATTTGATGTGACGTTTCTTTTGGAATCCTTGTGAAAATTGACACTCTGGGAGTGAAATGTGTTGAAGGTTCCTGTCGATTTAATTCTTTGCAAGGTTCTTTTGAAGGTCTTTTCCTTGAAAGAAGCTAGCTCTTGCAACTCGCTCACTTCAGTTGGGTCACAAATTTCAAGGCCAAAAGTTGCAGGTGAAGTGAACACCTGAAACCTTACCTATCAGAATTATAGTAGAGTCCACTACAGGTCCATCATGAGTCGGTACACAAGTCAATCCAACGTTAAACATAAGCCACAGGTAAGTCAAGTGCAAGTACAAGACATAATTTCAGCCCTTCAGAGTTGTGGTCTAATCCATCACAAGGTCTATCATGAGTCAGGAGTTAGCTCTGTGTTTCACTCTGTTTGGTCCCCTGGAACCCTGCCTCAACACTCTGTATTGCACGTTGAATGTGGCCTTTCACATTCCTTTTGGCATTTTAAGGGTGAAATTGGCCCTGTTGAAACTTGGTTCGGGTGTCACAGCTTCCACAAAAGTGTCCCCCGTTGCAGTGTAATTCCAAAACCAGAATTTGAATCATTACTGCGGTGGTACAACGCTCGTGGACAGGTGGCACAACGCTCGTGGACAGGTGGCACGCACTCATTACATGCCTCTTCGTCCAATAGGGTGTTGCAATTTGCTTAATGCACACACGCGTCAAGCTGAAGATTGTGCATGTGAGTGCAATGCCACCACAGCTATGGTGTCTAATCGGATTATATAGTCTATGTGCGGCCAATATCAAAGATGCATTCAGTAAATAAAGGCAGTTTATTAACCCTTCACGTTGGGATTCTTTTGGCCGTGACTGCTGGTCTGCGGTATGCCCAGTATGCAAAGCCATGTCCACCAGCTGGCCCACATTGAAACCGCAGGTGCATGGTGAATAGAATGTACGTGTGGTATGCACTTATCCTCACTCAAAGCCGCGGCTGTTGACGTCTCCCGGAGTGAAGGGCTCAAAGTAATATCTTGTTTACACAATTGCTTTATCAAGCTGTTGTTTGCAATTTCAGGTTAATAGATGGCCTGGAGGGCCGCATACTGCAGAGTCAACAAGACTACTTTCAGCTGCTGGGCCAAGTGATCAAAGTCACCTCCTTGGATCCGAAAGATGATATCCCGCTGCCGTTGAGCTGGGAGGATAAGGTGGAAAAAGCTGCTTCTCATTTTGTCTGTCATTCCCTGCAGATCGTCAAAGGGTCTTTACAGAAGTTGGTCTTTAGTTGCATTTTTCCTCATGGACAGGACTACCTTCCTGTCCCATTTGCTTTGTCTGATAGAAAAAAAACAAAGGTCCTTTCCTTGCGGGAAGCAGTAAGTGTAGCCAGGTAGTGGAGAACTGTGTTTTTTATTTTGCCTGCCATCTCTGTGTCCTGGGTTCGAATCCTACCAGGGCCGGCTTGTAGATTGATTTTTCAGTTTCTGCCAGGTTATCTTGAATGTGAATTGGAAAAAATCATGCCAAGGTTACCCAGTTTTCTCCACCATTGACTATTTCTTATATTTCTCCACTGGTTTGTTTTAGGGTTCTAAGCCTCTGGCCATTTCAGGGAATCTTTGTTTTTGTGACATGAAAGAGTTAAAATAACGGAACTCGTGTATGCAACCAGAAGAGGGCTGCCGACTGCATTTTTCTAGTTGGTCTCTATTCTGCATGCAGCATTACACCCTCACCTGAGAGTACACGAGCTGGAATACCCTCGTGCTCTGAATAGCTTACAGATTATCTCCATGTGTACTCTAAAACTGTACACAATACGGGCGATTCACAATAGTGCGCCTCCAAGAGTTTGCAACGTGTTGGCCAATCACAACGCGCGAAATTTGTCAACCCTTTCCAAACGTGCATTGGGTCGACAAATTTCGTGCATTGTGATTGGCCAATGCGTTGTAAACTCTTGGAAGGTGCACGATTGTGAGACGCCCGTATTTGAAATGATCTCTGTAGAGGCTCAAGAGGTTCCTGGAGCTGTTCCATGAGGCTCGACAGCAGGATCCGTGTCTCCCGGACCCCAGGTGAGATTAACGTTTACTTTGGCGGATGGGTCAAGGGGGGGCCAATCAATCTGCTGGTCACAGTTTGCTGCTCCGGGCAAATCATCTCTCCCCCGCTCGCCTTGGCCAGCAGAGGAGTATTGCATGGGAACTGACATTGGCTGAGAACAGCGGGCCCACGGTCCTGGAAAAATCCTGGAAAAAATGTCCAGGAGAAGTCATGGAAGATTGGGAAAACACAGGGTGTCTTGGAATCTCGTTGTTGAAGGAGACAAGAAGTCAAGGAAATCAAGATCGTGCAAGGGTTATTTCTGATGGGCCACTTTTGATGTGGTAACGGAATAATGATAAATTTACAGGCCAGTTTGTTGGTCCATCGTAGTGGCTGAGGCAGTCTCCCAGTTCATAATATCAATCAACTTTTCTCTTCAAAATGATGTTAAATGTCACAGAAATTGTTCATATTTTAGTCCTGGAAAGTTAAAGAATTTTTATTTCAGAATAATGTTGGAATCCCGTTAGGAGTATTGGACCTGTGATGGACTGTCGCCTGGTGTATTGTCAGTCATTTCTTGCTGCAGTTGGAAATAATTAATTGTGTCTAGTTTGGACTCAACTTGACTTCAGTTTACCCTGTTTAGTTTGGTCAGAATAACTTCCCCAGGTCAGTGTAAAATTTCATTCCACAGGGGTAATTTTAATGTATTTACTCAAAATGTGGTTGACGTCTTCATTTTCAGAGTGGTGATGGTGGAGGGATACACCGACATCTACGGCTTCCAGCACCCAACCAAGAACCAGCCATTGCTGCTCCACTATCTCTGCCAGATCTTGCAGGATCACCTCCTGGCTGCCTCAAGGGTAGTTTGAGCTTGACGTCCCTTGTTCTCTTCATAACCACTTGCTGCGGGGTTCAATTAAAATGGCTGGGCACAATTACGGGCGTTTATCAGGATTTTCCATTTTCAAAATTCTTCGACAATTCATTACTTCATTCACTGGATGATCTGGCAAACACACTACCGTTCAGGTTGGAATTAAAAGGGTTTGCGTTTATGAACGTGCTCTGCTGACTGAAGACCATTGCCTTGAGTAATTTTTTTGTTGTCGTCGTACATACAGAGATCGACAGAGCTGAACAAAAAGTGGGAAGAATGCGCGAGCAATGGGAACATCTCTACCCTTAAACAGGTAACAAGGTCTCTAAATGCTCCGTTTGGCTTTGCTGTGCGCTTGCCGGTGTAGACGCAGTCGGCATTATAACACCTCACCAGATTATACACATATACAGATCCTGTGTTTTGATTGGTTAAGAGCTAGACACACAGCATCCGCTGTTTTTGCTACATATATGTTGCTTTTCACAGCCAAAGGACCTATACCCATAGCAACCAAAGTATGCTTAGCATATTAGTAGCTGTGTGCTTAGCAAGTATAGAACTGTGCGCATGACCACTGGCATTCTACTGTACTTGCTTTGCACATTTGTGTGCATTCTGGGGTGCTAGCGCTTTTCACGAAGATGTTATTTGGTAAAGTCTTAAAGAATTTTTCAACAAATTTCTTATTCAAATAGATGTACCTTGTGTATGCATGTAGATCAGATTAATCAGTTATTGCATAAATTAAGCAGAATCTGTAGAAAAAGGTGTTATGAAACAAATATTGAGTAGTTCATCTCGTAGTGTAGTCCAACTCGGCCTCGGGAAAATAGCATGCCTTCATGGATTCACCTCAGGAAGCTACTGTAGTTTTACTACCCCGCTCAAATTAATCAGTATTTGTATACTATTGTATTGTAATGTTATGGCTATGGACTTTTATCATGGTCCTGATATATATGTGTTGTTCCCTGGAGATTACTTGGCTATAGTAATATAAGTTCACATACTAATTAAAGGGAACAGGCTATTTTTCCTTCCAGCCTTAGTTTGGTTACATTGGCTTGAATGGTAGAAATGCAAGATGGCTGCTCCATGATAGAGGTCTATGACCTGGAACAACATGTGCATCCATGGGTTCTACTGCCTTGTGGCTGGTGCCACTTCCCATGGATGAGTGTTTGGTATTTCTGGCCCCGGCCAATTGATGCAGACCCTGCTACCGTGTACACATGTAATCTTTGCCGGTGGCCTGATAGCATGACACTACGACTACTGTATCTCACACCTTTCAGAAATGATTTGCATGATTTTCATGCCGAATCTTCAATGTCAGAGCTGATACTGTGGCAGAAAAGACTGATCCCTGTGCAGTGTGGTCCATGGAGTTTTGTACACCACATAGGGAAAATGGCTATTTGTATCCCCCCTTGGGGTGTGTAAAATAAAGTGGGCCTCAGCACCAAAGGCCGCTGTGGGATGTGCTGGTGAAGTCATGTATTCAGTTTCTGTGAATTGAGATTTGTTTTTTTTTTTTGTGGTTGTAAACAGGAGGAGTTGAGGGAGCTGGTGTACGAGGGGATACCGACAGACTACCGCAGCGAGATCTGGTCACACCTCGTCTTACAGCGTGTCAAGCAGCTGAAAGCGGAGAAGGTCAGTTATCCCAATGTGTATAATTATGACCGAATACTTTGAATTTGTAAGTCATTCCTGGTAAGTTAAGCATATGGATGACTATCTTGATGGATTCTTCACTGAGTCCACTTGCTGTGTGTTGATTGCCCCTAGCATTAATATTCTGATTTTGTTTGTGGCCCTCAGAGTGAGGATTACTTCCAGTGGCTGTGTAATCGTACTGGCACGTCGTCCTCAGTTGACAAGTACCGGCGGCAGATAGAGCTGGATCTCTTGCGCACCATGCCGCACAACATCCACTTCAATAACAAGGATGCTGAGGGGGTAAGAAGGCTTTTACGGTGCCTAAATGTTGAGCTAGGCGCAGGATGTGTTATGTCTTCGCGTGTCCTCAGAAGTTTTCCACAGTTCCTCACAAATCAATTTCAAGTCCTCAAAAAGTCTGTCACAGGTCCTCACATATCAATCTCAAGCCCTCAAAAATCCATGACATGTCCTCACAAATCGATATGAAGCCCTCGAAAATCAATCAAATCAATTCCCAGCCATGAAGCCTGTCAACCGCAGCTCCTCATAAGGCCCTCATAAGTCCATCACATGTCCTCACAAATCAATCACAAGTCCTCAGTGTTCTGTCACAACTCCTCACTAATCAATCTCAAGTGCTATCCGTGGGTGTCCAGATCTTGACCTGTGCCCCCTTTGATCGGCAGGTGAAGCAGTTGCGGCAGATCCTGGAGGCGTTCTGTGTCCACAACCCAACAGTGGGCTACTGTCAAGGGATGAACTTCATCGCTGGAACGTGCCTGCTTTTCATGGATGTAGAAATGGCCTTTTGGTAAAAAAACAATGCTTCCTTTTTACAAGTGTTGTCATACATGCTCATGACTTCATTCGACAAAATACTTCTGAAGGGACGTTGTCATATATACATATCAGGAGCATTCTCAGCTCTTTGTTATGGGTATATGACTCAGTTTGACATCCTGTTGAATATGGACACCATGTAGGTAAGAGAACTAATTGTTCAGACAAATTTCCCTTCGTGTGATTTGCTTCAAGGTTGATAATGCTAAAGTGGTTGAGGGAAGTTCAAAGTCATCTCATTGGATCAGGACACATACAGGAATATAGTAATTCCATCTGGTGCCTGAGAGAGAGCTTCATAGATATCTTCATAGACAACACTTTTAATGGTCTTCAGCCAAAAGGGGTGTCAGGATGCCATACCATCTTATGAAAAATCAATGATGTTAAGTGAAAACGAAGCAAAATAAAATTTTGGATTTTTGCTTTCTTACAAAGGTGCATGGTGGCCGTGGTTGAGTCTTACTTTCCAGCCAACTACTTTGACAGCAGCCTGATTGGCGCCCAGGCCGACCAGAACATCCTGAAGGACATCCTGGAATTGAGACTACCCCGGCTCCATGCCCACCTGGACGATGTGGGCATTGAGATGTGTTCCTTCACGCTCAACTGGTTTCTGGCCATCTTCTTCGATGTGGTCCCCTTCACGGTATGCACAATCACATCTCCATCTTTCTGAATTTGAAAACATGCATACAAAAAGTGTGTAACATACAAATGCCAGTGCATTTTGACTCGTTGATCGGAGGGAAATCTGATGTGTCAAATCAAGAATTTTTGTAACTTTGTTATAGTTTTTTTTACAACATAAGAAAACACCGAGACAGTCTCTGGACATCTGCGTTTTTAAAATACGACAAATTCTTTCCATGAGATAACAAGTTGTCTGTGTAATTTTGTGCCACATTTTCCCGTAGTACATTTGAAGTTTATCGACATGTAACTTCTGTAACAATTGTACAACCAAGTGCCATTGAAGAGTTCAAAGGTCACAAGTTTTGGCAGCCCCCCCGGTGTGGTATTGTGGTAAGCATAGGTTGCAAAAGAATTCTGTTACCAGGTAAACTTAAAGTGTTCACTTTTCACCTTGAAGATGCTGCTGCGCATCTGGGACTGTTTCCTGTTCGACGGCCTGCGAGTTCTGTTCCAGTTCTCCATCGCTTTGCTTCAGTATCACGAAACCTCATTGCTGGAGAAGAAGGACATCTTAGCTATACTGAAAGACACCAAGTCTATGGCCAAGCTAACGCAGGACGTTCAAGCCATAGTCAATGTGAGTGTAGGCCTTCACAAAATGTCAGTGGACTTCAGTCCTCAAGCCACCAGAACCTTTCACTGTTACCCCAACTCACTGGTACACTTTGAACCACTTGCTGCCGGGTGCCTTTTGAAAATGCATTGTCGCTTGCTTGGCCATTTTTCAATATTTTCGGTTTTCAAAAATCTTCAAAAATTCGTATCTTTTTTCCTGAAAGCTTAAACCCCATTGAGTGACTGTCTGGTTGCTTCTCTTATCTGACAGACAACATCTGTTGACACGCGAGTATTTCAGCCAGGCCTGCCGCCTTGTAAAAAGAGCCCAGATTGTGCAGTGTTATGTAATTTTCTTTTGTTTCAGTAACTGGCACAGTGTGCTGCTGTTGTCTTTCAATAGGGTAAGATTAGCATGCAGCGGTATTGTATTGCTCATCACTGGAACGCTGGAGTGCTTTTGTCCCCGGTGGTAATCCGCTCGCGCTGAATGCCACAAACAGTGGTATAATCTTTCAAAACAATGACGGATTTCCTCCGCTATTGACTATTGAAAAAATGTGGGCAATTCCCAGCAGCTCAGTTGTTTGTTCCGAATACGGTCTTTTGTTACAAGGCCCAGCCCTTACGGCCGATTTTGGGCTCCCCAGCTTTCTGTATAAAGCCTATGTGCCTGAAACTGGGTACCTCGGACGAAGTGGTTAACAAACATTTGGGGCCTCTTCGTTTCACAAGGAGCTATATCTTGATCAGTGATCCCTATTAAAGCTGGTTCCCTCCATCTATTAAGAGGGATCTGGTGTCAGTGAACCAGGTCCTTCTTGTCCCTCTGAAGTTACAATCTTCTGAGTACATGTACAGAGGAAAGAAAGTGGATGAAACAAACCTGATTGGAAAAAAACTTTCCAGAAAAAGTGAGATTATCAGTGTGTTGTCTATTGTCACGCCCCTACTATAATTTTGTCTTGTGCCGGCAAAAGGTCGTAAGGGCACTTACAACCTCTTGCCGGGAAGCATGATGACAGCGGAAAAAATGTTCTCGGCAAAAGGGCAAAACACACTCTTTATTTAGTAAAACCGGGTGAAATTTACGACAAATCAACGTAGGCTGTTCAAAAAGCAACCTTTGAACAACTTATTAAAGGATTTAGGATTTTATTTGTTTACTTTTTGTAAAGAAATCTTTATATTTTATTAAAATAAAACAGTTGCGTACATACGTCATTTTGCCGGGAAAAGTTTTTTTTTAGTGATCATGCTTCCTGGCAAAAGGGCGTAAGCGCTTACATCCTTCTTTCAGGCACCCGACGATTTCTGCTTGATTTGGCAGTGATTGTGGCAGAGTGGATAGCTAAGTTGGTAGACTGTGTTTAGAGGTTTGGATTGTAAATTAATAACTGAAATAATGACCATCCCATAAAAATTGGTATCTGTGCTGTTACTTGCGAGTGTTGTACTCACGCATTGCATTTAGAGTAGAGAATTCAGAATTTATTCAATCTCTATGTCCTGGAGATGTAAGCACTCAGAAGGTGTCGAAGCTTCATGCAGGAAATGACGAGTTGACACTCTAGTCGTTTAAAACCGCTCTGTGGTTCAAACATTTAGTTTACGTTCTGCCGTCAGCTTGTCAGGGAGAGCAACGACAGTTTCCCGTCCTCGGCCTGGATCCAGCAGAAGCAGCAGCACTACATGAGCGTCCTGCGCGCCGTCTACGAGCAGCAGGAGAAGGCCAGGGAGGAGTTTGAGAAGCAGGAGGGCCTGGCGCCCGCCATGCCCGTGTTCCAGCGCGAAGGGGAGGACGCCCTGGTGAACGACCTGAAGATGGACTGCGCGGTGGAGTGCTATTCAGGTAGGACGCCGGCCCTGCTCCTGCTGAAGGCGGCCCCTGCTAGTGCTGTAGTGGAGAGCACTTGAGACCCTCACAAGACCTCCACTCTGAATAGAAGACTTCAAGACATTTGATGGCAGCTGACAAACTGGTCCTTTTCGCCAGTCGTTGGCATGCATGTGCAGTTCTGGGCATGCTCAGTAGTTGTGAGCATGGGCACAACTGTTGAGATGGAGCGGTTTTTCTGCAGCCACCAAGTGTCTCAAAGTCTGTCATTCAAGTCAAAAGCAAAAGCATTTCTTTGTCAATGTTCACCGTGTTTCTCGTGATTGGCCTTGTTACTAGTCTGGTGTGTGGTCCCGCATCTTGTCTTTGACTGGTCTTATGATGGTCTGGACTGTACTACTGGCCCCAACCCTGAGCGGGAAGCGAAGAGAAAATTCCTAGACTTTTCTTCCCCTTCAAATAATGTCAATATTTCCAAATAAAAAAATTTCTTCAACTGTTTGGTAGTAATCAAAAGGACACTTTATGTTCAATAGTTCCTCTTTATAGCTCCTCTTAATAACTATTTCTTGCTGCAAAACTTGGTAAATTCAAATGTCGATGTACACGTATAGTCCAGTAACTGACAGTTCTCAGTTTAACCTTCTGAAACAATAATACTGACAACTTCTTAAATCAATCCACTTTTGTTGAGCCCATAAAATCAGTTTTCAAACTCTTAAAACATCAGATAAGTTCAAAATTTACACTTACGGTTGTCTGGTTGACCAAACTGCGGAATTTCTTTCTTCATTGTGTTTCACAGAGCCAAAATGCTCACAAAAATCTTGATAAATCAAGCACTTATTTTGAAGTGCAGTCTTTCGATAGATCGCTGATAACAAAAGCCCGCTGTAGCTTGCTACGCCTGGTGGCTGAAATTCATGCGATCATACAGCAAACACACACGTCTCTCTTCTGTCGAGATCTGATCTGGTCTGCCCTACCTCGATTCATCCAACACCCTCACACATCCAAAGCACACATTTTACCTTCCAGTTGGCAAAACAACTCCCAATAGCAACTTTTGTACAGCACCTGAATGGCAATTCTACTCAGTGTCATCACCCTTAATTTACACAACCGCGGCTGCTGTTGGAGACAAAACAAACCACAAGGCTACCGAAAAGCAACTGACTACCAAAAGGCTGCTGGCTGCAAGGACTATTACATAATGCTCATCCCTAGTAACAAAAGACTAGTTCCAAAGCGAGGCAGGTAGTACTATTGGTGGAAACTTCTGGGCTTAACCATTTCCACAAAAGGGGATCACTGTCACACACTGCTCTTGGTTTTTTCTGTGTGCTGGCTTGCAGGTCATTTACTTGTTTGCAGAGGGGAGTTGAGGCAAGGCTGGGTCGGGCGAGTGAACATCAGCAAGTGCATCAAACAGAACTACGGAATAAGGGTACATGTACAAGTCATTGATCTTGTCCAGTTTGGAAGCATGTAGGCTTCACAAATATGCTGATCATAACTTGTGGATTAAGCAGAAAGTGCGATGTTTGTTATGTGGGTTGAAGATGAGTGTGTGGATATCAGAAAATGCATTTTGTGGATTTTCAAGATAAAGCTAATCTGAGTGTATTATGAGATCTGTAAGTACATGTACGTGTGTTGATTTGTTGAACATACCAAGCAGATTTGTGGAACTGGGCTGAGAGTAGTTGTAGGACTTGCTTATAGCTCAGTGTGTCAATGTCACTTGGTAATGAACTAGTAATAGGCTAGTGTGCCTTGTGGATATATGTTGATTGATGATAGTGTGCTTTATCAGTCCTACCGGTAACTGCCAAGTAATAATTAGTTGACCAGAATCAGTGGAGTTAGTGGATATCAGCCAATTCTAATTTTGTTGTTGATTCGTTCTTTCTTCGTCTTTCAGCTGGACAACCGCATTGTATGCCTGACAATGGCTGGCATAGACATGGCACTTTTAGGGACTGTCTCCAATTTCTTGTACGCATTCAGTATTGGGACACAGTAAGTACACCGTGTCATTGCTGCCTGTTAATTTTATTCAGGGTCCCTGTGATCATGGGCTAATGTTGGTCGGGGTAGGAGAATTTTTTTTTTGACTGAAATTTGCCGGCTGCCGAAGTTGGAAAAGTATGTAATCACCAGT
This sequence comes from Acanthaster planci, assembly GCF_054643075.1. Classification (NCBI taxonomy): domain Eukaryota; kingdom Metazoa; phylum Echinodermata; class Asteroidea; order Valvatida; family Acanthasteridae; genus Acanthaster; species Acanthaster planci. The sequence goes on from NC_141787.1 coordinate 9,553,994, forward strand.
TATCAGGGGATGCTGTCCAAGGTGGGCGGAATTGGACACTATCTGTTGCTAGGTAGCACTATTCTTGAGGGCCTGTTTTGCCAACAGTTGTATGATGTTGCTGATAAGGGCCAGTTTTGGGAACAGAAAATACAAGTGCTTTCATCGGCTTTCTGGTAGTAGTTGTTTTTCCATTGTTTTTGTCTTCAGGGAGGAGCTGTGGTTCGAGAGGTTAAGAGATACTCCGCTGAGTATTGTCCACGATCAGCAAACAAGGAATGTTTACATTGGATTAGCGGATGGAACAATGGCCGTCATAGAGGTTAGACCTGCATTTATTTGAATTGAACAGCCTCTGATATGCCAATGGTTTGGGCTATTAAACCCTGGCTTTGTCTACTACATTTTTGGGGCAAACAAGTTCTCCCAAGATTTTGTTTCTTGGCCAGATGTGGTCATTTTGTCTGCAGTTTCAAAAGGAATCCTCAAATTTTCGAACATTCTCTCTAAGGTACTCGAAATGTCTTGTTCTTTAAGATAAGTCCCAAATCATGGAGCCTTGGGGCGTAAAGGGCATCGTCCCTAATTCAAGGCCATAATCGTGGTTGAAAAATCTCACATTGCACTGATGAAAAATATTGTCTAATGTTGAAAAAGATAATGTTGCACTCTTGAAAAATGTGTTGCACTGTTGGTAAATGTCATGTTGCTGTGTTGAAAAAATCATGTTGCAGTGTTGAAAAATGTTGCACTGCTGAACAATATCATATTGCACTATTGAAAAAAATCATGTTGCACTGTTGAAAAATATATTGTTTTGTTGAAGAATATCATGTTGCACTGTTGAAAAAATATCATGTTGCACTGTTAAAAATATATTTCAATCAGAAACGTTGAGCAAATACTATTCAAATGACTCTTACAAATCGGCACTCATAGCATTTGACTGTGTATTAAGTGATGGCTGGGATATCCTGCCTCTGTTGAAGTTACCAGAAAAATGCGGTAAAGCTTATCCACATTTCCTTGACATTTGCCACGGTGGTGATTTTGTTGCCTTGCAGGGTGTCAGTCACGCCAGCCCTCGCGACATCTTCTATCACGGCATCGGCGCCGGCCCAGTACGCAGTGTGCTGTACCTCCCCGAGCTGGACCAGATCTGGTGCGCTTGCGGCAACGCTGTGAACATCCTCGACAAGTCAGTACACGATCGGCCTGCGAGTTTATGATGATTGGTTTGTTTAAAACCTTAACCCTCCCCTAAGCAGTACATCGCAACAGGTGTAAAGTTTTATGCAGTTTTTCTTGCAGTGGACAGTCAACAGCTGCCGAATAGACTGTAACTGCATCTGGGTGGTCTTGGGGGGTGGATCCCTGGGTAGGGTTAAATGGTGTCCTTGAGTACTACAAGGGGTTCAACAAGCACATTGAAATCAAAGTCTGTGGATGTGAATTGATACCTTAGCACATGAGTTGCTGTCCTGTGAACAATCTTATTATATCGGTCTAATTCAAAGAAAAACTTGTTATTTTTTAGAATGAGTCAGGCTTAGACCCAAGTGGTAGCCTGACTACCGCCAGTGGATTGAGTGATCAATATGTTTGTGCTGTGTCAAGTTGTGAGGATTTGCGATGGGTTGATTGCAGTTCCTTGAATGTCACTGACGGGTTTGAGATCTCCAAGTGCCCGGACATCCACATCTCGGGGCTGTACCGCAGCGACCACGGCGTGTGGGTCACAGTCCGGGGCTCGGCAATCGTCATGCTGTGGGACCCCAGACAGCTGCAGTGTCTTCTGCTTCATGACACATCCATGGACCAAACCCCAATCCATACAAAGGTACGTGCGCCGCGAAGCACAGGCTCGCTCCAACTCACATCTCAGTAGAGCTTTCAAAATCCTTTGGAGGTTGTCTCAGGATTGTGCTGGCTGAAAGGAAAGTCGAGCCTGGCCACCGTCACCTTAGGTAGGTCTTGATGGCAGTCTCAAAGTTGACCCTGCTCAGGGCAAGAAGGTGAAACACAGCTGTACAGATGAGTGGGAAGTTGCCAGACTTTATGACCCAATATGGTCTTATTTTGTGAAGGCTTCCGAGTGTAGTTTACTGACACTTTTGATATTTTTATAAGCTTTTAATAATCATTTAGCCTAGCCTCTAATCATTTTACCTATTTACATGGAAATATAGAAGCTTTTCTATACTTCTTTGTGCTCAGCCTCATGAGAACCACGCCAGGTCCAAGATCACCTCACTTCTCCCATATGAAAACACCTTATGGGTGGGCACTGCTGATGGACACTTGACCATCTACAAGATTGACAAAGCATCTATGCCTAAATCTGGTATGACTCTTGAAAATGGAGACCACAACAGTGCTGGCGAATCGGAAGGATCGGACAAAGGTTTGAAGGAAAAGAGTGAGAAGGAACAACCAGAGGCTGAGACGTTAGAGGCTGCCAGAGGAGAGGTGGACGGTGGTGGTGATGGGGATGAGGATGATGAAGAGATGAAACCCCAAGACACCTCCTCGCAGACGCTGAAAGAGTTTGTCATCGTGGAAAGTTCCGAGGGGTTGCCCGAGTCGCAGCCGGGCAGCGACACTGACACAAAGTCCAAAAATCACCTGCCTCATCTTGCCAAACTGCAGGACACAGTTGGAACAGTCACAAGCAGTGATGACGAGCACAGGTCCAAGCCCAAGCCGGGCCCCAGCAAGGCAGTCCGCAAACACCGCAAAGGGAGTCGCAAGGGGGGTTACAAGGGGGGACCCAGAGACAGCCCCCGGGCACTGCGCAAGGTGTGGCAGACCCGGCAGAAGTCGTCGGCGTCGTCCGCTGAGCGGCCGGAACCGGAGCTCCTGTCTCCCCGCACCTCCAAGACCATGGAGAAGGTCCAGTCCGTCTTCGGGAAGTTCAGCCTGGGCACCACCCCGAAGTCCAAGCAGTACCGCTACAGCCGGGAGCTGCGGGACGAGACGAGACGTGGGTCGCGGATCTGCGTGACCGATGCCACTGAGCCCAGCACCTCCGCCATGTCCCTGATGTCGCTGGTGGATGCCGAGTCCACAGTGCTGCGACCACCGTCAGTCTTGTCCAGAGACTCGCTCAGTGAAGTCTACGCGCAGTACGCATCCCGACCCAGACCGCCACTGTTCGATGCGTCCGAGATAGAGGTCCGTCCTGGATATGAACTGAATATTGAAGCCAAGAGAAAGATTTCAGATCATCAGGTCCGCTGTCTGGTACTGACAAGGTGAGTACCCAGTCCACTCAACTTAACACTCAACTTAAACAACTTAATGCTTAAGTCAGTGGTATAGTCAAGTACGATGCTTGACAAGTACTTTACCTAAATAATCACCGATAGTTCTTGTCACAGTTTAGCATGAGCTGCATCATTTGTTGAGCAGTGTCTGAGTCCAAGGCAAGTCCTTGCTCTGGTCCCTTTGCAAGTCCAGTCACAAGTCCTTTCATGAGACCAGTCATAAGTAACAGTATGGCACGGGGCTGCTTTTGTCAGAGTTCATTTGAGTAACTTGTGACTTGGTTTCAGACTGGAGGACTGGGCATCAACCGCAACCGTAAAGGCCGTGTCCGAAACGGGCTTTCAGAGCTACTGCTAGGTCTATTGTCTGGGCATCTCCATGCATTTCCAATGGAGTGAATACCAAGACCTAGCTCTAGACAAGAGATTCGGATGCAGCCTAAATCAGGCACGAATGATGCGCCCTCAAGCACTTTGTACATGTATCACGTGACCCAGCACGGAAACCCTGACTGACTGGCCCGCGCGCCGCGTCATACGGTAACAGCCCGATCACGCAAAGCAAATGAAAGAATTCTCAAGAAGTAGACAAAGGTACCGGTACATAACTTCATTGGTTTATTGTTTATTAATGTACCACATAAAAACATGTTTAATGATGATGTTTGAGGAAAACTTGCACAGTAGGGATAGCCTAAAATCCACTTCGTGTTCGACTCAGCATACAGGCCAACTGCTGTAAGCCGGTAAGGTTGCATGTGCACTGAAGCATGTAACTTTCGATAACTCAAACGTCGGATAACTCCAACTTTTTGTCCATTCCCCTGAGCTTCAACTTATCGAGATTTACTGTATATTACATCACTCCTGCCGTATTTTACATCTTTGATTCTGTTCAGTTACCCATGATGTGTGAAACAGTTGTATGTGTATCGTACACTGTGTGTGTCAGGATGGTTCATGCCAGCTTTGCATATTGATCAACAGATCCCTAACAGTCCCAACTCCTACAATTTCAACATGATTTTCAATACACCTCAGGGGGTAAGGGTTAAAAATTTATGTGTATTCTTGAAATTGCATAGGACACATACTGTACTACATTGTACATGCATGCACTGGCTGGTACATTCATTTCATTTACAAGCAGCTGAATCACATTTCCAGCTGTGTATTTTGTTATGTGTATAGATGAATTACTATAAGAAAATTCTCAAGAAAAAAATAAATAAATGAAGTTTGCATACGTGCATTACATACATGTACTGTTGGTTACTGGTCCAACCACAAATCTATAGACATGTACATGTAAATAGCCCAATCCTAGAATTCTAACTACACGCAGTATGTTGATGCACTGTCTGGCAGAGTGGTTTGTATGTTACCTGTAGCTACACCTGTACGGCACATGTAGGTTGACATTTAACGCAGTGGGCAGCAGTTTACATTACGTTACATAGTTTATTCGCCACTCATATAATATATAATACATGGTGGAAATGAAGTGGTCCTTGGTCTGCTAAAAAAACCAAAAAAAAACCCAAAAAACACAATACAACATTAAAAATGCATTTATAGCAAAATCCATTAAGAATATACATGAAACATTAAAACACCACAATACATGTAAATACAATGGGTTGTTCAGCTCCTGCACAGCACTAGGATAAAAACCACCGATCGCTCTTTTAGTTTTGGCAGCTATAGCTCTGTACCGTCTGCCACAGGGGAGCAATTGGAATAGAGTATTGCCCAGGTGCGACTTGTCTATTGCAATTGCCACGCCCCTCTTTCGTAGCCTCGTCCCTCTTTCGTAGCCTTGTCACATAGATTTCATCCACTGACGTTTTGCCCACTCAAGTTGGACCTCACAGAAATGGCAAGCAAACTTTGATAGTCCTATTGATTGTTTACATTTAACTTTGGTTGCAGATGCTCTTGGTTACAGCTTTTTTCCCAGATAGAACGCTCAACTTTTTTTTCCAGACAGAACTTTCAAAAATGAAGTCCCGGACGCAGTGAAATCCAAAAAGGCACTTCAGTGGATCACTAGAAATTAAGGATGGATAATTTTCGTGCTGTTTTTGGTTGTTGAAGTTGATGTCGCTGTAGGGTTCAGTGGCTTGCGGCTCTTCCATGTTGTTCGCAATGGTTTTACATGTACGTGTAAGTAAGATTGGAAACTAGACTGAGGGAAAGCTTGCGAGCAGACCATGTGGAATTGATCTCTTCTAGAAGTGGGGCGGTTCTGATGAGAACCGTTGAGTGGCAACTTGACCTTTTGACCGGGATGCTTTTGTCCTCCACTGAGACTCTGAACTCAAAACACTGAGTTCCCACAATGCATTGAAAGACGTACTTTTGGAAAATTGCCACTAGAAGCATGCACAAGCAATACAAGTGTACTCAAGTATACTCCTTAATGCTCTAATGGCTGGAGTACGATCCGCGGGTCGGCGAGAGTATACATGTACATAGTCGCAGCGCGGGGAGTGTACTTCCGCACCCGAGTGTAATGCGCATGCATCCTACTCTTATTAAGAGAAATAACCGCACGAATGCACCCCTTTGGTTTCGGGGGTCAACACTAGATGCCATGCTTGTGCACCCTCCAAAAAAAAACTAGGTCAGTAAATATAATCCTGATTGATGGATGTACAGTAAGGTCAAAGTTCAGCAGCTTTGTCTTTTCAGGACTTTTTTTTATCCAGTACGAGCGGCAACCTTGTACCTGTTGTTGAGCACTAATTTGTTGTGTCCGTACCTGCACTCTAAATGGCCTTTCAACCAAACCGCTCTTATGTGACCTCAGTTTGTACATATGTCTATCTACATTTTACAGTTTGTAAAAACCAGATCAAAAGTACCAGTACATGTGCTTGTATGTTCATTCCCTGGCATGCCCATGTAGACGATTATCTCTTCTCCCCTCATTACCAGTTTGGAAGACGGCAATCCCGCCATTGTCAGCTGTGCTGGTTTCTATGGCGACGACGAGTCCATGCTTCGGTGGACGTGCCACACGCGAGAGGTAGGTGCTTTATTCCATTATTGCAGGGTTGCCGTGGCAACGGCAGGTCCCGCTTTCTGCCTATGAATGCCGACGGGGGAGGTGGGTGTGTGCCCCGGAGATTTGGTGAAGGTGATTGGGAGGGGGGGATGATGAAATACTTGTCTCACCACCAGTCGTACAAGCTTGAGGCTTGTGCAACTCTGCCAGAATTGAGCAGAGTCATTGTGTTGAGAGTCTTTATTGGCATGTGGTCATGGGTTGGAGTCCAATCCAAGTAAGCTTGTTCATTTTTTGCAAAGGTCTTGGACAAACACTGAGCCAACTGTGTTGTGAATCTTGTAAACGTTGGTGGAGGGGCATAGCCTGTTATCAAAAATCAACATCTCCCAGATGCAAAGTACATCTTGAAAAAGGTGCCCAATCTTTGTTTCTTTTTTTGCAGAATGTGTGGATGCAAGTTCCCATTGAAGACACAACAACGTGAACCGTATACTTGTGTGCCCAGTCTAAAAAACTTCCAAACCCTTCAATAGTTGATTGCCCGAGCGCATTTGTTCAAAGGGATACAACCCAGAAAATAATAGAACCCTTCAATTGGCAAAAATCTGTACGGTTCGGTAGGTTAAGGAGCGTGCGTTCCACCCAACTGTTGCTGTTGCAGTTTGTGTTCGAAATTAAGAGCAACTGCCGCACCATGAGTGTGTTCGTGGCATGCTTAATTCAATTAAGTTGCAGGGCAGAGAAGACCTCCAGTTATTTTGTAATGTCCCTGACAAATGGAGTTGACAATAGGAAATTTAATAACGTACATGGGTAATTCCAGAAATTAAGGGTCCAAATGTGTGACATTTAGTGTCCCTTCCACGTCTGTCCTTTTTTTATTTGACATTGAAGCATCACTGGAATTGATTTCAAACTATTACTATTTGTTTGGCAGGTCATTTGCTCTAATTCATCACTCTTGGAAATTAGAAAATGTCTTCTGAACTTACAAAATCATGTTAGATGTAACAGGGACATGAAAAAAATGGACCCTAATTTCTGGAATTACCCACATCAGAATTAAAAAAAAAACCAGTCCACCTACATGTATGCACAACATTCATTACTTTGACTCTGCAAAAACCTAATGGACCTGTGTGCGCTGCATCTAAAAAACAGAAGGAGCATTCTAGACATGATGTCATTTTATGTTTGAATGGACGACAGCTACCTTTGGTAATATTGACTTGGCACAGAGCCAACCCATCAGCAGAGGTATCCAGGTGCCAGCACATGTTGACGGTGAAGGTCTACAGAGGAAGTAAAAGAAAAAAACAACATGATCTTCTGTGCACACTTCCCATGTTTGATTGGTGTGAGAAGTATTCCATGACTTAAGTCCACAGTCTCCATTTCACATTCTATCTTCCAAATTACCAACAAATACCAAAGTAAAACTTGAACTGTATAAATTAGCTAGCTCTTCTTCCTGAAATGAAATATTCCCATTGTAACAAGAATAGCTGTGTTAATTTCATAGAGTCATAAGATGTTTATTTTGTGTATCCACAACTAGACCTGATAGTTAAATAATTCAACTGTGGCACACGGGGGCTTAGTTTTTTTTTTTCCAATTCCACTTTTTTGTGTTGACAGAAGACAATACAATCTGCAGATGTTGTTGATATCCTGCCATTGTTATTTCATCTCAATGTCAAAGAAAATCACAATTTTATTACTTGCATAACAAGTCGTTTATTCAGCGTCTTGTTGAAGTTCATCTAACCATAAGTAATGCCTTTTGTCTCGGTTTCTAATACAGTTGACTCAGTTGGTGTAAATTTTCACAGTATATGATTTATTTGCCTCATATCGAAAGCTTGCCGTTTCATTTAACCCAACATACATGTAGTTGTCATTCATCTGTGTGCATCTTGCTACATGTGAATCCAGTCGTAACTATCCCAGATACATGTAAGTGCTGATCCAATGTACATTGAGCCACGGTGGGGCAGTATTTTTGACTCATTCGATGAATTGTAGATATGCAATGTATGTGACTCGTGACAGGAATCAAAATCCATGCCTTTCCACGCACCAAGTTACTGCAAGTACTTTATTGGGTTCAGGGGAACACGTGCCATCATTAGATACTTTTGTAAAAAGGTACCCTGCTTGAAACACATCACATTCGCATTTAATTGGATCATGTACTGTACGTGTTTGTCCCGGTACAAGCAGTACGTATATATGATAAGTGCACTTGGGCTATTCAAAAAGTGTTTTTTTTAACTTTTATTTCGGCAGAAGTAATGAAATAATCTGTGTTGCATGCTGCTTTTACACTGAAAGATGGCAGAAGCTGTAGTTTTCTTTCTGGGGTAACATTTATTAAATACCTCTTTTTGAGGGAGTAGTGTTGTTTGTTTTTTAGTCACTGGAAAGGTTGGGCTAATTGGCCACACGACTGTGTAGGCCTGCTGGCTGTTGGTGTCGTCTGTTCATCGTTAGCCCAATTGTGACACGAATCCCCTGGCGGCGAGGGTAAACACAATGCCTCATTTGATTGTGAAATTGAATGAAGTCAAGTGAAACTCAGTTGCTATGGCAACCATTGTGGAGGGTAATCAGAATCAAAAGGTTTCCGTGGAAACTCATTGCTCCTCATTTATGGATTTTTTGGAAAGATGGTTCTTCTGCATGGCTTTGAAATGGCACCGAAGGGAGACCTGACTAATTCAGTGGAATTACAATTGTTTACCGAGAGACGTGCCTGCGCATTGTGTCCTGTCAGGCCCCCAAAAATAAGACATTTGTCATTTCGAGCAGGAAAGAAGCTAGGACGGTTAACGTTGGCTTGTTTGGTGATGGTACTACTGATGGGGGCAGAGTTTTCCCTAGAGCATCCCCCACTCCCCAGAGTTCTCCATGACATTCACCACCCCTCCCCTTGCCATGTTTGTAGATTATTTTCGGGTCTCAGATTATTTTTTCTTTGACCACAATGGTCAGTTTTTGGTAAAAGCATACTCTGGCAGATGGTTGTTGTCACTTGATAAAACAGTAATATAGTCATGCTTCATGCATTGTTAAAACAGGCAGCTTGCTCTTTGCGCTACCAACTGGCATTCATGTTTGTGAATTGACATAGAGTGTTGCAGGGTTCCGGTAGCTTAAATAACCATTGTGCCACTAGAACTCTGCTGCATTGCCTGTTGCTGGTTTTCTTCCAGCCCCCCCAATCATAAGTGAGCCAGCCACCATATATATGCTTTTCCCTGGATTTGGACTGATTCATTTCTACAAGGGGTGGATCCGAGGGGTTATTTCTTTTGCCACATGTGGACACTGTCCAGACAAAAGAATTCAACTTGTTCAACAGTTTGTATAATTTTAATGTTTGTATAAAGTATTTATTATTTGGTGAACTCTACAGTAAACAACTGTGCCTTCCAAGAATATGCAAAACAATTAAACGTACCTACAAGGAATTGATGATGAATGTTGGAATTGATTGTACATGTACTGTGAGCCAGTCATAGTTCCGTACACGGACATCGCTAATTTTCCCTTCCAGTGGTTTATAAGCCATCAGAAAGTGATAACATGTTCTTAAAAGTGGAATTTTAGGAAGGCAAATAATGAAGCCTGTACTTAGAAAACATTTAGAATTTTTCTGGCCCGTCCCACAGGTTTATGCACAGGTGATGTCCGTATATGGAACTCTTTTCCTAGAAGCATTCAGGAAATCCTTGAAAAGAGGCTAAGTTTTCAAGCAGATTACGGGGTTTGGACTGAATTATTTGCAAGCCTAACGCAACATTCTCTCAAGTGCTGAAGAAATTTGCCAAATTTATTGGTGCTACTATTTAATTAAGAGATTTATACATCCAGGAGCCGTTAAGAAGATTTAGAATATGTAGAATTTTAATAGTAGATGACAATATGGCTGTTCTGAATTCTTTTTAGACTAAACGCTGATGTTACAATGAAATTACTGTATTTTATGTACATGATGAGTTATTTTTTATTACAATAGATGAAGCGTCATGTAATTTTACCACCTGTTTTACATGTATTTTATAACCAAGAGCAACAAGTGAATTTTAATTTTTACATGTAGAGTGCAGGAAAGCAAGCAATAAAGTATTGAACAGTATTTTCAAATGAAGAGCAGAGCCCAATCTTGGTCATATTTGTCGTTATAAGATTGCGTGGCCTCTCTCTGTGGTTCTGTAGGGGCATTGTTGTTTTGCAATCATTTTAATAGATTTCAAATTCGCGCACTTTTGCTTCCCATATTACGGGCAGTTCACAGTAGTGTGCCTCCAAGATTTTGCAATGCGTTGGCTGATCAAAATGCGTGAAATCTGTTGACCTTTTCCCAAAGCACATTGAGTCGACAGATTTCGTGCATTGTGATTGGCCAACTCGTTGCAAACTCTTGGAGGCGCGCTGTTGTGAAATGCGTATAATGTCATTGGTTGTCCCTTACTGTTATTCCTAATAACAGACCTACAATTTTGTTTCCCCTTCAGTCAGGTTAAGAGGGGCTTGGTTCTTCATCTGAGGTACCCTTTTACAGGTGACGGTCAGTGTAATGGTTTCTGGTAACAAGGCATTTCTCCATTGCAGGTTCAAAAGAATGGTAGAGAATTCACGTCACATCTGAGACTCAATATCAGTTCAGACTTAACTGAAATCCCCCACAAGCCACTTCTTTTGTCAGTACCCAAGGTAACCAGGAACTTGTCTCGGGTGTTTATTGATGTCTTGTTTAATTTTGTTGTCTTTATGAAAGCACTCCCTGTAGAGCCTGTTAAAAAGTGCTAAGTAAGTACTTGTTTTTTCATTGTGCTATGGTTTCATGTTGTTGACGTGAACATGTATGCTTAGCAATTTGACTCTGTTACCAATGACAGTGGCAATCAAAAACGAAACCTTTAATGAAGAAACCTTACATACACAGCTAACTACTTGTAGACGGCTTTATTTTTGGATGAACATTTGAATTTTCGCTATATACCTTGTTGTACACGTGTTTGGAGTAGCCAACTTTTGACGTACAGGCAAATACTGCAATGCAGATTCCCTGGAGTCACTTGAGTGGTATTTTTGCTAAGTGTGTGTCATTAATTTTCGAAAGAGTTCTTTTAAAGGTGCTACAAGAAACGTCAGGCGGCTGATTGACAGGCCCATTAATAAGACCAACAAATCAGTTTTGCTCTCATTTACCGATTGACTTTATTTTTATGACCTAATGACAGCTTGAAGAAATATTAGAAGTTGTCTCCACAAAATACTTCATTACCCAACATTTAACATCAACTTCTGTTTATATATGGTTCCCTATCTACAGTCACTATTTGCAGGACTTATTTTGCTATTTTGCTTATCTCATCAGCGAATTTGGGTATTGGTTTTCCTTCAACCAAATATTAAATCCAATTGAAAACAATATTCAAATACTTAAATATAAAAACTTTGTAGAAAGATATAACTGCCTTAGGTGTGAAGATGCTTCAAATGTATGTAAACTGAATAGCAAAAGTCAGGAAGAGTTGATTATGCATAGTGAAACTAAGGCATGACATCACTTCATTGTGTATTAGGTTTTGCAAATAAGGGTTCACTGAGCCTTTTGGGAGTTAAAGTCTGGAACACTGAGTTGTGCTAAAGACACTGTTGCTATACCTCATGATTTGGGGCAAGCTTTTGCATAGTGACCACCATCTCTGGAATGGACTGGTTCCTCTGTGCCCTTCTTATCCATTAAAAATAGTGTACTGGTGCAAGACATCTCTTACGTGAAACTAAGCAGGAACTTGTTCTGTTGATTGTTCTGTTCGTGTGAATTTAAAGAACTAGATTTTGTTCAAATTTAACACTCAAAAGGCTTATTACATGTTTGTGTGTTTCTGTCACACCCAACAAATGTTTGGTTGTAAAATCATGAGCAAGACTAGTGGTGCTTGCCTACACAGGTATTTGTGTTCGTCTGTTCTGCCAGAGTTGGAGACAATGCTGCCATAAGCTGTAAGAATATTTTGATTATATTTATTTAAGTTTTCTTGCCAAATGAGGGCACAATTTTTTCACAGAGATGTCAGTTGTTAAGATTATGACCTGTCACACTTGCCTGGCATTAAAGAGCACTTCAAAAGAAAGCATGTTTTCTCTGATTTCATCTGTTCAAATGAATATGTAAGCATCTAAATCGAATGCGGTGTCATTTGTCTGCAGAGCTAAACTATAACAAGCTAAAAAGGACTTTTTTTTTGTTCACGTCAAGATGCTAGTTCTGAATGTAGATTGCATCTTTTGGAGAAAAACAGAGAAAACGAGGGAATCACCCTCGCCCTGTGTTCGTAGTGGATAAACCCTTGTGCATGCCTTACAGTGTATTTATTTGGCCTGCACTGTGTTCGATTTGGATGCTTCAAAATTGATTTGAACAGAGAAAACATGTTTTCCTTAGAGGTGCTCTTTAGAAAACCTGTTGCAACATCACTATACAAGGTGCTCTTTGGACATGTATGGACATGTACACACATGTACGTACCACGTGCTATCCATTGATATGAAGAATTGTAGGATCAGGTTTTGTGTGTTTATCACCTTGCCTTTTAAAAGAAATGAAATGTACCAGGCATGGATTGGGGGGAATCGGGGGTCGAAATCCCCCCCCCCACTCTGAGAGAGAAAATGGGTTATAAATGGGGAAAGCAATGAAAAGTAACTAAACTAAGTGCAACGATTCCATTGCACATAATGTATGGCATGTAATGTTTTATCGTTTCTCCTTGTTCCCAAAACTGTGACATAAAAACATGTCCGAACTGAACACCCCCCCCCAATTCCTGGATCTGCCCCAGTGCACATGTACTGTCCCACTTCCTGACAATTACCGTCTGCCCCCGTTCAGATCTTCATCATCATAGGAGCACAGACACTGCATGAAACAGGGAGCACTATGGACACATTGAGAAATGTTCGGCACTGGAGGCTGTGGAGTCAATCAGAGCCTTCACCTTTGAGGAAAATTTCAACTGAGTATTCGGAGCAACTCGGTGCTTTCATAAATGATGCAAGTTGCCAGTGAAAGCCTCATCATCCGCATCAAGGAAGAGAAAGTTTAAAAAGCTGTAGTTAAATGGCTGAATGAGGACCGTGTTTCTCTCAAATTCCTCTTTTTTGCCCCATCTTTGACATGTACTTTGCATTGGTCCCATGTTGAATGTACTATTTCGGGCACAGTAATGCACGCTATTCCATGAAGATAATCAGTGGTGGTATTGATTTTGCTGTCAATCAATCTCCAGGTGGGCTTTGATATTGTAGCTTGGCCTTCCAAAAGGTCTTCCCATTTGCTCAATTGAGCAGTTAGACCTTCCATTGTGTTTACCATGGCAACAGTTGCCATGGGTTGAAACGAACAAAATAATAATTTAGATCATGTGTACCATGTTGCCGCGAGATTCTGTCGAAGTATAAACCTTGGTGGCGATTTGTGCAAAGGAGTGATTGCTGCATTTGTTATAAGCAGCCAATGGGAGTGGTTTATTTTTGATCACGTGATACCGCAATGGTTTCATTGCTTTTATCAGCAGCCGTGATGTGGGGAGTAAAAACTCTGGCGACATTCGGTTCTGCAACAGCTCGCTTGTTTGCTGGATGCAACGAATTTAAAGTGGGATCTTCAGTTGTGGAGGTGGCAGCTAAGCCCAGCACAATGGCATTGTGGGGAAAACTTGTGGGCCTTGTGCTGGTGAGTGAACCTACTGTTTTCAGTCAAATTTTTCAACGTTGAATACGTCACAATTTACAAAACAGGTCTTTAAATCTGTTAATTTCCGTTTGGGGGGGCGTTTGAAAATACAACTTGAATTATTCAATATGAGGATTTCCATAATGATTTTTTTTCTCAGATTGCATCAGAGTATGCTGAAAAGGTTTGTAGTTGGAAAGAAAATTGGAGATGATCAGAGTTTGGGTCTGTGTGAGTGTGTTTGAGTTTGAAGATGATCAAAATATTCTGCCGAAATCATTTAGTGTTTACCCACCAATTATTTCCCAGAGACGCCATCTACAGTAGGAGAGAGATACCTTTTCACTTTTCACTTTGTTTTCTTCTGCTACTAAATGGTTATTTTTTATCTTATAAAAAATCAGTTTGAAATGGAAGTGTGTTCATATTGTTGGCTTCTATGCCATCGTAAATATTTGTGTCATGAGGGATTTGGTTAACAGTGGCAGACAAGCCTTTGTGTTACCTTTGCCGATGGCTTCAACGATCTGTGCGGGCTGATCAAGGCATTGCAAGTCCAGATTATTTTTATGTGATGTCCATGGGTGCATCCAGCAAGGGGGTGGGGTACATGGAGACATGATGTCAACAGCATTTTAATAATTTTTATTGTTATTATTCATTTCTAATTAATGACACCGAGGATTCCTCAAAAGTGGGGCACTGTAGCTCACAAGCCCGAAGAAACCTGTAGAGAGGAGACAATGAGAAGCAGTTACAGTTTTAGAGGTGGGAGGAAAACCCCAGAGGTATATTCTGGGTAAAACCCACGGAATCAGGTAGAGACTGAAAACCCAATCCACATGTGAACCGAGCCAGGATTTGAGCCTAGACTGCAGAGGTAGAAGGCAAGGGAAGAACAACTACACTAACCTGAGTCACTGGTACCAGCACCATTCTTTTTGTTGGGTAGGGTTGTAATGAGAAATATTTTACAGATGAAGCATTTAGATGGTCATGTTTTTGAAACTTTTCCTGTTTTCCCACTTTACTGACTTAGACCCTAGATCACTGATCCAAGAACGAGTAAGTTCTATTAATCCAATATTGATTATTTTTCTCAGAGTTAAGTGAAATCAGACTCCTTCATTTTGCCTGAGTCTTAGCTTTTTTCTTTTGCTTTCCCAGTGGGTCACATTCAAACTCCTAGTATGTCATTGGTCGTGTTGAACCTCTAAAATCTCTTCCATTGGCTGTATCTCTTGTTTTGTTTGTGGTGTTTACAATCTCACACAACTGTTATAATTTGCATAGCTCCTTCTGTAGGTTATCTCCTTCCAAAAAGCAAGTAATGATATTCAGCAGTGTATACCATACCCCTAAGTCTGGCTCCAAGAAGTAGACTAATCTAACCATCATTTTTTTTTCTTCGGTTTATTTTGACACTGAATGTTCAATCTTTTACCAGGTATTTGGGGGCATGCTTTCTGTGTCTGCAAATGGTAAGTCTTTCTTTGTATCGTTTTATTTAAGCTGTTGAGTCGTTCTCATGAGATCTTGTGCAGGGGATGGTCAGGTCATGACGTGAGGTCAGTGCTATGAGTGTATCACAGTGTGACGAGAGTTCTTTTTAAAAGCTGCTTTCTGCAACCAATATTTCAGACAATGTGATGTTTTGTCGAATTAAGGGGGAGGGAGAGAACAGCAGAACCATTTCATCCCCCAAATGGCAATTATTTTGATAGGACTGTGCCAAATATCTATATATCCAGATATTTGATTGATTATCGGATGTTTGAATATTCTGTTCCAAATTTGAATATTTGAATGCAAAATTCATGAAAGGGAAGGGAGAATTTTCTTTTGGATTGCATTACTGCAAATGTTTTGTAAATGGTTTGTTCATGAACAATCTGCTGGTCGGTATGATTAAATATTTTGATATTCGATTGAATTGAAGGTCAAATATTCGAAAGTGAATTATTCAAATTGACTCAGCCCTATATTTTGATACGATGAGAAAATAACGTGAGACTTTTTCATTCTCCTTAATCCATGAAACATGTAAAAAGTCCCCAAGTTTTGCCTCGACCCTCAGAAATGCCACGGTACATAGAAATCCTGGATCCACCCATGCATGGGTGGTTTCAGTCAGAGGCATACGCATAAAACACTTTCTGAATAAGTCACTCATAAATGTAGTTGAATATAGTCCTTTGTAACTTGAAGAAAACAAAGATTTCAGTGAACTAGCGAGGCACAGGATGTGTTCTATATCCACACTTTATTCATGCACGACTGAAGAAGTGGGGAATTGAGCTTTCATCATGTGCCATTCTGAGAATCTGTCATTTTTGGACTAGTTTATTTCCATGACAGGTAAAAACCAAGAACATATCTTTCTTTTGTCTTTTTAATGGATGTTTCACTCCACTGTATTTTGGATCAAGGTAACCGGTACTTTGGCATGGCTTCTTTGTCTTTTATTGTAAACCGAATTCGGGTATTATCAGCCTTGAATAGCAGCTAATGACACATGTACTCCGAAAACGGCAATAGAGCGATGGATATGAATTAATAATAGCATTCGCCCCATGGAAACATGAATATTCAGTGCTCTGCCGTCTCAGGAGGCTTAAATGAATTATGATGAATGTTTTGGGCATTGTCCCACTGACGGAAATTTGTTTGGATTTTTTTTTACAAAGAATGGGTGGGTAGTAAAGAAATTAATCGGTAATCCTGGCACCAAATCCCTAAGACAATATCAGCAAATAAAAGCAAGGATGTCAATACCAGAAGGCTTTTGTTTTTTTCTCCACAACATCATGTTGAATGAGTGAGAAGACGCATTTACTTTTGGATTTGCCTGCCCCCCCCCATACCAAAAGCTGGATACACGGCTGGTTCCTGACACACTAGCAAGTAGGAGGTTGTGGCTTTTTTTTTGCTGCATTAAGCTTGCAAAATTGTCACAAGCTCTCAGGCAACGCTGACTTTTTAAACAAATACAGGGTCATGAAGGGAAAGGTTACCAGTGAAAAAAAGACCAATGATAATGAGGTGTACATTTTGGAAAAGAAATATTTTTCTGGAAAAATGTTGACATTCTAACTGAAAGAATGTCGTGCTATCTCACCTCATTTCCTGAGCTGTATAGCTTATGTACGTGTTGACTTCGCATGTAAGCCATAAACGAGAAAAGAAAAATCCTGAATCTACCAGTGTTGTCTGTGTTATTCATAAAAACATTTATGCCCAAAACATCCACAATTGAAAGAGGAAGTTGAAATCCATGTTCAGATTTCTGCACATTCATGGGGGCCAGTCTGTTTCATGTGAATCCCAATGGCGATCAGTGAACCATTATTGGTTCATTGACACCAAACCAGTCTAATGGATGGATCCGTATGAAATGAACAGGCCCTGTATTAACCCCCTGTGTATAGGAGTACTGCCGAGGGTGTAAACCCACCTGTCCTTTTTTCTGTCATGATCTAATGGGTGTTCAGTGTTCTTGACTCTGGCACAAATTTATTGCACTCCCTCCCAAGTTGATTATCCTAGGAATGATGGATTTTATTCATAGCCAAATTAACCCAGGGAGGTGGACAGTAAATTTGTGCAAGTTTCAAGAGTGCTGGTCGTTGCCAATTTTAATAATTATCATTGCACTGGTATACAGTCTACTCCTCACAAAGTAATGTCGGCATGCTTATAGCAAATCTTATTTCCTTGCTCAAGCTTCTCCTTCGGTCTTCACATGTTGACATAAATGCCTCAACTACTCCAATTAACAAAGAAAATTAGTCAATGTCCTGTGATTTGGACCCGCTGTCTTATAATATACTTCCTCAGATGTGGAGGAAATGGGCCAAGAGATCTATGAGGAGACTCTAGAAAGTGGATTGTACCCTGGAAATGAGTTCCGCACCAAGTTGTATCTGCACCCGGGCATCACCTGGTGAGTCACATGCATGCCCGGCTGAAATCTATGCCAACCACTGTGTTTGAGTGTTACTGTCACTGAGTCACTGAAGCAGACCTCGGGGTGGAGGGTTTGGGTGGGGGTGATCCCCCGTCCTCTCCCCTTAGCCATGCCACTGCTTGTAGCTACCAATCATATACAGTCATTTGAGGGTTCGAATCCTGATAAGGGATGACAATTGGTGTTTACCTTGGGCAAGTCCCTCATTCGCCTGGGTGCCTCTTTCCACCCATAATAAATGTGCACATGTACATGTACCTGTGATGGTATGGTGGAGGTGGTTATTGGGTTGCATCATTTGTGCCCGAAATGGCAGCATTGATCTTATGAGCTTTTTACTTTCCAGGGAGTTGAGACGGTTTCAGGAATGTTCAGATGTTGAGAGCTGGATGAGGAGGGATAGTGATTCATTGGTGCTTTTGAATGGCGTCATACTGTCAGAAACTGTGCGCCATATAAAGACTGTAATATTTTGACTGTCATCTCTATCTCTGTAGGTTTCGCATCACTTTACAAAATAAGCCAGGCAACCCCCTTATAAATGCCAGTGTAGTGGCTTTATCCATACGGGTGGATATTGACGTGTCGGCTGGCTTCAAGGGCCACATTGAGCGCAACTGGCTTGATGCAACGGGGGCCAGCCAGTTGAATCCGTCCGAGAGATCCATCATTGGGGAATTCCCTTTCTACCTTGACTACGTGTTTGAAGTCGTGCTGTACAGCGGGCTGCAGGATTTTGAGGTGAGCAATAAACAGTCAAAAACAGAACAATGGAACAAGACCCCGAAACAGAGGGATATCGAGTCAATTTAGGCTGCGAGTCTCCTTGAGGTAGCCATTTCAAATACAGCAACCACAAGTCATGCAGTTGACAAGGGATAGGTTTACGTGTGGTCACACCGTGGTACAACCCTTATTCGGGAAGGGGTGGTGGCTGTGAAATGAGCTCGTGGTTCTCGACGTGTTATCTTGACTTTTCAAAAAGTATGCCCTGTTTTTCTTCAGAGGTTCATCTAGGAAATGTTTCAAACCCTTCTCACCCTGCCCCCTCTTTTCATAGCCAACATTTCCTCCCACGGAAAATATTCCATGGTGCAGTCACAGACCGACTCCCTTGTTGACCGCCACACCACCAGCAATGGAAGGGGGACGGGGGACTTTTTGGTTTAATGAATCGGTCTGTTAAAAGCTGATATCTGATGGTCTCACTACTTGCCCTTACTCTGTGAAAACTGTTTGCTACATGCTGCACTTCACCATGCAACACTTCCAAAAAAAAAAAAGACCACAAAACCAACAACAATAACTCACTCGTTCATCCGTGCCTTAAATCATCTCACAAACTATTCACGCAGTACGTACATGTAGCAAAAGCATGCCATGTTCATGGTTCACTTGTTGTTAGCTGTTTCGTAAGTTTCTGTGAACTTACTTGTGAGTTGATATGTGATAGATTCAATTAAACTTTTTATTCGCATGATGTGGAACATGAAAATTTAATTGGTTGCACATTCTTACGGCGCTCTGTGAGTGCCATCCGACTTGTTCAGATACTGAGATAATTTATCTTCGTAAGTCGACTTATAAAGCGTATTTAGTTGATTTAACGAGATAAATGATGTAGTTAAGTTGACTTTCTAAGTATAGTAAGTCGACATCGCGAGATATTTTATGACATCAAGCCTACTTCCAGAGCTCCCTATATCGACATGGTGAGATAATTTATGTTATCGAGTCGACTTCCTAATTCAAGTAAGTCGACTTGGCGAGAAAATGTGCTGCAGGTCACGTTCACTTGTGAGTAGTCAGTTCACGGCAAGCCTACATGTTGTACACTTGATGACATGGATTATCTCGCCAAGTTGACTTACTAGAATTATGAAGTCAACGTGCATCATAATTTATATCGCCAAGTCCACACAGTGAAATTTAGAAGCAGAGTTAACTGCATAAATAATCTTGCCAAGTCGACATAGGGAATTCCGAAAGTAGACTTGATGTCATGAAATATCTCCCAAGTCGACTTACTATAATTAGGAAGTTGACTTGAATACATCATTTATCTCCTAAGATGGAAAGCTTGCGGTAAACACCATGCAATATCTCTTTTTTGAGTCTGTGTGGTTCTGATAAGAACCGGAGAGGCTCAACGTTTCAGACAGTGTGCTCTGTCCGTTGTTTATCTCATCATTTATCTCGTTAAATGGACTAAATACACTTTATAAGTCGACTTAATAAGAAAATCTCGGTATCTGAACGAGTCGGATGGCACTTCCAGAGCTCCGTATTACCTGAATCACATAAAAAGGTTGTTAATGAGACTAAAAAACAAATTTCTCTGTGTTCCATGGGCAAGTTAATGTGTCAGAATATATTTATAACCATAGTTTGACTGATATCATATTTATGTGCGGACTTGTCTTGTTGCTTTTTGTAACATCACTGAAACCACGTGAGGTGACTGTTTTGTTGTCATTTTCCACAGTTTCAAGTCAATGGCCTTGAAAAGTTTGTATTCGCGCATGGTCGGATTTTGGGTAATCTGGCAGATTTTGACGTGTTGCGCATCATGGCTAGCCCCAATACCCTTGACGTGTGCTGGGCAAAGTTCAATCTCAAACTGCTCCAAGTTCCAACTGTTTCGAGTGAGGTATATAGTACGATTTTCATTTTTATTTCAAATGAGGCTTCCACACTCACACCCCCACCCAACAGTGCACTTGTGCTTATATACATGTATGGACACATTCTGCACACACCGATGAGACTGTCCTCTATGCACTAGTGAAAGGA
Organism: Acanthaster planci; assembly: GCF_054643075.1. Classification (NCBI taxonomy): domain Eukaryota; kingdom Metazoa; phylum Echinodermata; class Asteroidea; order Valvatida; family Acanthasteridae; genus Acanthaster; species Acanthaster planci. Next base: position 9,574,762 of record NC_141787.1, read on the forward strand.
GAGGGGACATTGTGGGAGAGGGGTTCGATGGCTTCCCCCTTTCTGAAATTGCCCTTTTCTCACTATGTTCTAAGAAAAACAAAAAAATTGGCCCCTTTGGGGTGAGACTTTAGCCCAATTTCTCTACTCCCCTCCCTGGGGCACTGGCAGTGGAAGGGGGGGGGGTGCCAGGGGGACAGCAGCCCCCCCAACTTTTTCAACTGGGGGGCATGGTCCCCCCCCCACTTTTTGCACGGCCTACTGCCTATTAATGGCTGATGCCTGATGGTCTAACAACTGGCCCCCCCACACTTTGAAAATTGTTCCGCTGCCGCTGCCCTGTGGAACTGCCAGTACACATAGCCCCTTATAAAATGTGGTTTCTAAAGTGCCCCTTCCCTGACATTCAGGATCCTATGTACCGGTACATGTATTGTATTGCACTCCTGTGTTGACTGTACATTGCTTTGCCCTCAGGTGAGTGGCAAATGCATCCAGCAGGTTCAACGGAGTGTTTGTGACGATCTTGTTTGCCACCTGTTCTTGGAAGAGCACAATATGTACACCAGTACGGCAAACCCGGGTTCCCTGAGCATCTCTGACGGCGTTCGCACATCCTTAGAGGAAATGACAGAACAGTTTTGTTGTTTGGAAGGACTAGTCAAGGACCTGGACAAGCATGGTGATGATACCTTACAGGTAAGCAGTGGTGTGTTCCATTAACTCCCTGCTTCCAGATTTCTTTTTTATGCTTCTGCAGGCAGGTTAAGAAAATTCTGCAGATAATTTTTGCGGCCGGGATGACATCACTGAGTCTTGATATTTCTCTCTGATTCGTCAATTGGTGGCTATTCCATACTTCACACTCAAAACTTAAAGGGGAAAAATAGTTTTGCGGTCTGTGAGGAAAATCTGAATTATTGACTGAAATCTTAACCTTTACATCAAATGTGACTGAAATTTCATTGTTCATGTGCTATGAATAATCCCCTTGCTGTACGGAAGTGTCTTCAGTTATTTTTTATCATAATGCAGCCAAAAATGAGGAAAACACACAAATCCCTGTACAAAGTGAAGGCATGCCCCTTTGCCCAGACGAGAGTGCAATAAATGGAACAACCTCCGACTGTGAGAATATTTCTTATTTCATCTTCGTTAAAGACTCTGATCTTGTTGGTGGTTGATTTAAACAAGCTTTTGGTTTGCAGGTGGCAGTAGACATTGCTACAGAGCTACTGCTTTGGAATGGTAATGCAAGTTGGAACGATGTGAAAGAGGTGGGAAAAACTTTTGTAACCTTTTGATCTTGAATGTCATAGCCACTCGTATCAGCCAATGAATAAGTAAAGGCTTTCTGCCCATGGAATGACACAAATATTGAATAATGCTTGCTAGTTTAAGTGGGAAATTATTGGGAACGTGTTTGTGCTGTTAGAGTAAGAGATAAAACAAGTTTCAATTTGCTCTGTGACAACCAGTTTTACATGTTGTCACATTCAGGACCCATTTTAACACAGAAAATCAACAAGGCCAAGTAAAGCTAAAACAATATTTTCTCATCTGGGCTTTTTTGGAAGGGAAGGGAGGAGGCCCCCTCTTTTCAAGATGGCCAACTTTCCAAAATGGCTGACTTCCCAAGATGGTGGATGGTTCATTTTTCAGAGGTTCACACCATCTTCTCCATTTTACCATTTTGTTGATACTGCTATTTGTTTCAAATGTATCGAGGACACATGTCACTCAGTCTTTCTAGTGCACAATTTTTGGATTTTCGAAGGGAAAAAATCCGGGCAGCTGCAACCTAGGGTGAGGGCTGGGATGAGAAAGTAATATTGCTTTACTTGGTGTAACAGAGTTCTGCTCAATAGAAATTATCAAATACAAGCCTGTAATCAACCACTGAAATAATTATTGGACTGCCAAAATGCAGCCCTTAGTTTAGTCAGTGCTGTACTCCAGTGAAACGGGAATGGCTGGTTCATCATGCATCAGGCAGAACTTGCAAGTCTCGTCTTTGCTGTGAGTTGAACATTGCCACAAAAGAATTGGTGAGCCTGGAGCAGATTCTCTCTCGGAATTAATTGCAGCTGAGCAATAATGGACCACTGAGCCTGATGGACAGACTGGATGACATAGCTCAAGCTCTGGGACCTCGCCTCACCCTGGGGAAACGAATCCAGGCACACTCACCAGTAGTCAGTGAGTTTTGTCTTATCATGTCTCAAGCTGTCTGAGAATGTGGTGGATTTTTTACCACTGGTACTTAATGCCTAGATGTGTCGCTCAACCTTACAAAATGAGTCACAAGTCAACAGATCCACTTTTGAAATTATTATCCACCCCGAGTTGAAGTGCAACCCCAAGCGGCAAAAGATAGACGGATGGTAGTAAGTTTTCCAAGTGGGTTCTTGCATGCGTTCCGCATGTATGCAGAGACCACACGTTAAGGATTAAATTCGTTACACGTACTCAGCGTGCTCCGCATCAAATGCACCATTGATTTCTATTATAAATGCGCGCCTGTGTGGTGGGTACCAAAAAACACACCCTCTTTTGTTCCGTGGATTATGATCACTAATTGTTGTAACGTAGAAGAATGTGATAGCAACCAAAAGAACCAAACAAATGCAAGATGGCTGTGCAAGAACTTCAACTACATTTAATAATTGGACACACCCTCATATGCACACACTATCAAAACCATGCAACTATAACGAACCAATACCAAATCACCATCTCCGTTAGCCACATAGCAATTTTAGGAATTTGTCAGGTGAGTCTATACTTGCTCTGTGGTATGTACTTTCACATCACACAATACCACACTAATTATTTCTGATAATGACACTAAAGATTCCTTAAAAATGGGCACTGTACTTGTAGCGCGCGTAAGCCTGAAGAAACCTGTAGAGAAGAGATCCAGAAGCAGTTACATTTTTTTAGCAGATAAAGGTTTTTAAAGATTATTTTTAAATAAATAGGAACCCTTTTTCAACCATACACTGTCCATTGTCAACACAATGGTAACCTGAATTTTTCTTTTTCTTATGAAGCAAAAACAACCTTTCAGAATAGTATTTGCCACGATAAAGGTTAAAGTATATCACATCGTCCCACCCAAGGATGTGTGTGTGCTCGCATTTGTTCAACATTGATGGATAATTTGTTGGTTTATTCTGTCAACTGCCGATGTGATGCACTTGCCATTAATATGCTTTCCTTAAAACTATTACAAAATCTGATTACATTTGCATGCCCTCTGGTGTGAACCAGTTGAGAAAATCAACCAAAGTTTGCCATTTGACTGTTTTTTTTTCACCTAAGGTTTCACATCATCGTTGGCAATTCCACAACGATGAATGTTTAAATCACTCAAATGTGGACACAGATAGCAGCCTGATGCCAATTACTTTCACATTTCTTCTTTGACTTCAGGCTGTTCTCTGGAATCCAACTCACTTGGTACCTTCATCTTGAATAATTGGACTTACCAGCCGTTCCACACTGAGGAGGACATGATAAGCATCCAAGGAATGGACCTTGCCAACTTGGGATTTAAGGGTGAGCAGCAACAAACAAACAATATTGCTTTAGGGAGCATGCACAGTACTCCATACATTCTACATCACAATTAGCCAATCTCTTGCAACAGTTTTACTAGCTTCAGTAGGGTCTTGCTGCAATATGAATGTATTTGTGTCAAAAGTCCAGTCAAAGTTCATCAATTATTTCTCTTTGTCAATTCCATGTCATGCGTCATGCAGTGAGTCCCACCAGATGGAGGACTGTTATTGCTATGTGAAATGACAACGTCTCTTGTTCAGGCTTGGAGCAGCCAGAAGTATTTTGTGCTCAGTATTCCATATTCGCTTTTACATGACACCTGAATAAATCCCCATCGTCTGATTGGTGCAATGTTTGATCACATGACATGAGTTGTTCATCCCAATGCACCCCCACAACAGTACATTAGCCCCATGCAGGAGATCCTTTTGTCAAATGATGAATGCATGCAGTGATGGCTGCCTGATTAATTACATTGTATTGCAGCTCATCTCGCAAACTGGCAACAGCTAATGGTAAATGGGAAGCACTGTTTCCTATTTCTGAGATGAAGAAATGTCTGAATTCATATGATGCCGACACTGCTAAATACAAAAACACAATTCAAATAGTCAGTCAAATTTACTGGATATTTCCAGGACTTATAGGAAAGTTTGCTGAAGCATTAATTGGTGTGCCACTGCATTGAAAATATCTTGTCGCAATGTAATAGTGGACTGAGAGGCTAACGTGTCGAGTATTTAAGTCACCAGTCAATGACGAGGATTTATCCAGGCATTGTATAAAGAAGAATGTTTTAAATTCTTCCATGTTTTATATGCAGTGGAAAAACTTCAGTTAGTGATGGACAGAATACTTTTTTTCACCTAGCTTCACCTCATGGAAAAAAACAACACTTATTCCACCTCATACATGTACCTCATGAAATTATTCTCCCCATTGTGCCCACAAACGTTGATTGTGTATGTATTATTTCCAACCAGGTACTGAAAGGATCTCAGTGCTTGGAGCAGCCTACACCAATCTCACAGGTCTCATTAACTACAATCAGAAAGGAGCAGACAAATTTATTGTGGCTGATGTCATAACTGCCACGGTCTTTGGCCCCGATGGGCAGATATCTGTGCCGACAACCTTCAGGAGAAGGCTCAGCAATATTCAAGTGGGTGTCAAGAGCATTCAGACAAGAATCCCAGAGTTGCAGAAGGTTCTCAATAAAGTCTGCATTCTGAATTGGACCCTCATTTGGCAGTGCATCGATAGAGACTACCAGAGTCTGAAGATAAATCTCGAAAAGTCCACAAAAAACTCATCCGATCTTGAGCCAAGTCGGAAGCTATTCAAAATTAACTCTGACAAAAGCGTGCATTTATCTTTTTATTCACTATGTAAGTTACATGTATGGTTGGACTTGTGTAAAAACTTGTGAAGCGACTTTGTGACAATTCAACTGCAACACTCTAGCACTGGTAGACAGAAGCGTGCAGTTCCCTTTTGACTCGTCTTAAGTTATGCACAGTCAAGGCTTCCGTATCTGCTTGACAATAAGCAGCCCCTTGAGATGATCCTGCGATTATTTTAGCTTAAGTTTGTGTGTATATCAGGTGATTCTAAACCATAATTGATACAAATTCAGTTTCACCCTCAGGATTGAAATGTGTGATTTTACTGTGTTTTTTGAGGATTCTGTTCCCTGTATTGATTGATTTTGTTCCCCAGAGATTGGATTTCAGAAAGCACCTAAAAGTGATTCTTGAAACTTTGAATCAATCACTAGCGATCTGCATAAATTGATTGTCTTGAGGAATTCTAGTGAGTGATGAATCAATGTGCATGACGCTACATTTTTTGTTGGTGAAAATGGGAGAGAATTTAGATTGGAATTGTGATTCCTTGACAGAATAAAATTGACTTAAGAAAATCCTGAAATCATCTAATGCTGTTACGGCAGGCTCACCACTAACATGATTTTGATACACCTCTTCGGTTTTTCTTCTCTTAGGCGAGTAATTCTACACATCCAAGGATCCCTGTCTGTGCTTTTTGGGATTCTTACTTGAGGTAAGTATCACGCCTGCATTTTATTGATATGCACTTTGTAGAAATGTGAATTAGCTGCAGTGGATGTGTGGTCTAAGCTCAGTGTTGTTGTCGAGACCACTTGAAACCTTCACAAGACCACACAAGACCAGCACAAGACCAGCACAAGACCACACAAGACCAGCACAAGACCAACACAAGACCGCCAGTCTGAATTTAAGCCACAAGTTATTCAAATGACCTGCAACAACAGCATTCCTTTGTCATTATTCACCCTGTTACTTGTGACTGGTCTTGTGAATGGTTTCGACCACAACACTGGCTAAGCTATTTCCTGGATTTATTTTGGTATGGAATCAAAAGTGCAATGTTTTTAGTGTCCTGAGGCCATTTCCAAGACTGGCTATAGAAATAAAACTATTTCATGCTTGGTTTACGAGGTCTAATCTGTGTAAATGATGTGTCACATAAAACGGCAAGTTTTTAGAATACTTGGGGATAGCAAGCACCCAAGGCTTTCTCTACTGTTTGTGCCAGACGGAACATGCACACATGAGCTTCAACATGACTAATAGATCAGTGCAGATGCTACCATCAAGCTTCTCAAGCAGTTATGCATACAGCCATAGTTTTACTGCAGCATTGAGACTCACTCTATTTGCTGCAGCAGCGTCGGCAAAAGGGGAAGGCTTAGCTCAGGGGGTGCACACCCCTCCCCCCCCCAAAAAAAAACAATTGAGGCTTCCCTTTTTTGCTTTCGTTTCCCCCAGGAAAGGGCAAGTACCTTTTGTAAAGTCTAGGTACTTTCAATTCTTGGGAAAAAAATTTGCTTAGTGTGGGGGGGGGAGTTCCCCCTGTTGTCTTCCATGATTAAAGGCATGTGAAAACAAAGGAGTTTGTGACGAGTAAACAAGTATTTACATGCATAGATTTTGACATGGCAAAACTTTTTGCAACTTCAGCAAATTTTGCGACAAAAGCCTTGTGACATCAAACTTTACATTCGGGTTCATATAAATTGACCTATAGCCACTAATTTGGGATGCCAACATTTTGCATTTAACCTTCCTGGTAAAGATACATATTTTGCAGTATAATTTATTTTGAAGGTTTTTTGCTGCGTTTGTTTCTTTCCCACTCTCCAGGGGTCGTGTTGCAGGAGGCTGGTCAACCAAAGGTTGCAAGACCATCTGGGAGGATGGCCAATCATCTATGGAAGCCTCCAACGGGGATTACATCACTTGTCACTGCAACCACACCACCAACTATGCCATCTTGATGCGCATTGTTCCTTATGAGAAACCCATAGGGGTAGGTTTTCACTTCACCAACTTTCATTTATTAGTCCTACTCCAGGTGCACCTGACTATAATTCAGGGTCTATTCTCCGGAACAGGTGTAATGATGAGCAAGTGAGTTTGTATACACATTTAAATCGTGGACCTATAACAATAGGGAACAATATGGTCCACGGTTGTCGAAGAGTCCACGGTTAGAAAACGTGTACAAAACATATGGAAGGTCTTCCCAAAAAGTTTGAGTATGAACAAAATAGGAACAATAGGGAGTCCACGATTGATGGCGTTTACACACTTGTGTGTGGGGGTTGCAATTTACCTCTGTTGTATTTTCTCCGAAGTCCTCGCAGTGAATGCTCTTGTTTCCTCCAGCCTTCGTGAGTAGCTCTGCCAATGTTTTGCAATCATTTGACACCAATTCAATGAAAATCATTGATCAAATTCTCAAATGTTACATGTATGTTTGATTCTGAGACACAGCTACAATGCGCAATAGACTGGATACTCCTGCACAAAGTGACAGCAGTTTGAAATGTTATTGCATGCATAATGGCAAGAAAGCCCTTTGTCTGACTGGATTGAAACTTGTAAAAAACTGTTTAATAGCTGTGTTCATCAGCAGTACATGTATTTTGTGTACATGCATATCCAAAACATTAGTAGCTCAGTTGATATCATTGGAAGCAGCTTCAGAAGCATACCAATGTGGACCACCGAACAAAAGAAGTCCGCATAATGTACGGTAATAAGACGCACACGTCCACAGTGTTGCCTTCTCTCCAAGAACAGTCCCAGAGGAATTCAAGTGGGAGGAATTTTAGACTGTCTGTGACTGTTGCAGCACTAGTGGCCCCTATGTGTCTGTGTACTGAGGCAAATCAAGTGGCAGGAATTTTGACAGTCTGTGACTGTTGCAGCACTAGTGACCCCTATGTGTCTGTGTACAGAGGCAAATCAAGTGGCAGGAATTTTGACTGTCTGTGACTGTTGCAGCGCTAGTGACCCCTATGTGTCTGTGTACTGAGGAAAATCAAGTGGCAGGAATTTCTTACTGTCTGTGACTGTTGCAGCAAAATTAGGATTAAAGGTCAGATCAGGATTAATGCATGCTTGTAATGGCTAATCCTTAGGCAAGGGACATTAGCAGAGCATCCATTCTCCAGAGCCAGACTTGGGTGAATGTTTAAGACCAGCCAAGCACATACTGCAATTCACAAATACCTTTTGTGTCTGAAAGTCAACGCAGGTTGAAAAATTATTAATTTCCAATGATTTCATTTCACACTTTTTGGTCATTCTTTCATACATCACTTTAGCTATGGTGAGGTATTCCCCTCTCATGAGTAGTTGTAAAAATGCTGCTTATATGGAGATATCGTGAACATAAGATATGAAATAATTAATGGATATGGGTGCATGTGTGGTGTGTAGTCCTTGAAATGCATGGCACACTGCCAGTAGTTACATGTCCTTTATCATCTGTTTAAGACCGGCCATGTGACGTTGGAAATGACTAAACCATCTTAGCTTTCAGAATACTTATGACAAGTGGCATTTCTTCAGGTCCATCACATACTGTACATTGCACTGACATTTCTTTGTGCAACGATAAGCACCATGGCTATAAATAAGGGAATAAATATGTGCTTGGCCGGTGTGCGCTTCAGACTAGCCTAGGAGAACAGACGGGACTAATGCTTGAGCCACGGGCAAGGGTATTCATTCTCCTGAGATGGTCTTTAACGTTAGTGTAAGACCTACCAATCACATCTTTATTCCCAGGTCATTTTCCTGATCATCCTTGTCCATTTGATGTTGTATTTCTTGTGCATGTAGTCAAGAAGAATCTCCTTTTGTGACCTTGGCGTATGTGTGGTGAAGTTCTGCATGCTGCAGCACACACCGACTCTTGACCAATGGGAATGGATTAAATTGTTTCGTATCCAGGTGCTAGAACATGTTTACGCAGCGGGCATTATCAAATCACAGCAGACATTATTAAAGGAATAAATATGTGCTTGGCCAGCTCAAGAGAATGGACGCAACTAATGCCTGAGTCACAGGCGAGGGCATTGTCAGCGTTCAATCTCCTAAGCCGGTCTTAAACGTTAGGTTGAGACTGGCCAAGCACATATTTATTCCCATTCATAAATACCTTTCTAGTCAGAGAGTCAAAAGAAGGCAGTATCTGATGGATTTCCAACAGTTTTGTTCCAGAATTTTACTTTCATGTTCCCGAGCATCCCTGTCCATTTTATGGGACGTTCCTTGTGCAAGTTGTCCAAAAGAATTTCCTTAAATGGACTTGGTACGTACGGGGTGAGCTGCATTCACACAGACTCTGGACCAATTGGGATTGATTAAACTGTCTCATATCCAAGTGCCAGGACATGATTTACACAGTGGGCATGCCACTTTTCGGCAGGCATTATCAAATGTTAATACTGAGTCAAGTTGCAGGTTGTTGAATCGGGAGGCTGTCTGAGGTAGTTAGGAATAAATGTTAATGCAGGGTCACATGGTACGTTGTTGAATAGGGAAACTGTCTGAGGTATTTGTGAATGGATATTGATTGCACGTTTGAAATTTGTCAGTCATTCATGGGTACTAAAACTGCAGAGTGCCATGTACAAGTGATATTTCCATTGTAAGTTGTAGAAGATTCATCAGGGCCCTCTCGCATTCATTTTTTTTCTGGGGGAGGAGAAATGACATATATTCCTCATTGCCTCTTTCTTCGTGTGCAGTTGACTTCAATAACTTTAAAATAGAAATTCTCACTAAAAATATATGCCACATTGATATTTTGGCTCATGCACTTCAGTTTTGGGCACCCCTGTCATAAATTCTGGGTGCTCATTTTTGTTTGCTAATGAGCATCCATTTCTCACCATCATGCACTGCTGAAACTTTGAAAACTTCACCTGAAAATTTATTAGCTGGTAATAAGACCTTATTCACAGGGAAACCAATTTTGATCATATTCCCCGGATCTCTGATACTCAGTGCAATCTGGTAATAGGATGGTGCAAGACTATGTTGGATTTCAAACCTCACTTCATTTTTTCATAATGTGGCTTAAAACATTATGACAACTTGTCACAAATTACTGAAAATGGACAAGTGGCATTAATTTGTCATGGGCTTTTATGTCATTGCTGTTATTGTTACTCTAAGGTTCCAAAAATTAAAAGTTAACATTATTTTCAATTCAAGATGGCAGGCACATGAACGCAGTTTATCAAGCCAGCTGACAATTTTTTTTCTTCAAACACTAAAAATGGAGACAGACTTTGCTCTGCCTTTTCCTTGACCTTCGGGGGAATGGTTCACCAAAGCCCAATATTAACCTTTTGCATTTGCAAGTGTACAACAATAGCTTCTACTGTCTATTCTTTTATTCAGTGTTTAAATTGCTCACACTCTTTGGTAATTGACAAATTATAAACCACTCAAAGGTTCCTTTTTAGAAAAGAGAAGAGAAGCCACCAGCGCTGGAGGGGAGGGAGCAACTCAAATCCCTGACCCCCTTCCTTTATCCAACAACACAGTTGAACACTTAAGCTCCACGACTACAGCTCCATTGGGCAAACTTGTACATGCTTGTACCAAACTGCACTGTAGTTTAGCCTGGGCTCCATGTTTAAATGACTTGTAAACTTAATAGACGATTGGCCCTGTGATGTTTTGCGTGGCAAACAGTCAGCCTCATTTCATCTGCTTGTAACTAGGGTAAAATGTCCAAGCTTTGAGGTGCACATATTTTTTTTCGAAGGAGCACCGAAAGTAAAGGAATTGTGGCTTATACAAAGGTTGTGTACAGTTTGTAATTCCAAATGGGAATTCACGTGGAGCGGATGTGCCTTTGGCTTTAAATCATCTCCCCCAGAGCATTGCATCTGCCTCAGTTGACCAGCAAAGTCATGTCATCTTACTTTTTTACACTAATCAGTGTTTGCGGTAGTAATCACCATAACGTCTTTGCTTTATTTGCACATGTGGAAAAAGTCCACAAAACAAAAGTTTTTACAAAAACTTGCTCTTAGATATATCATCACTGTTTCCATGAAATGATCAGTACCTCACAGTATGTGCTAAATGTTGAAATCTCGTTGTGATCATGAAGGCATTTGAACATTAATAGGGTATTAAGTTTTGTGATATTTATGGCAATGGTGTTGATATGGCATCAGCGAGCTACATGTGTACATATACAGTGTATACCCAAAGGCATGATTGGTTTACAGTGTTTATTGGATCTCTTCTGAATTTATGCGATGAACTTGTGATGGAGTGGATTACACACTGCAATTAGGTATTTGTAAACTGCTATTACATATTAATATAGTTTATTGTGATGTTTTTCTCTTTCTGTGCTTGAAGGTCAGTGGCAGAGCATCAGTGGTGAGTAATCCCAAAGAGCATTTACAATTTGCTTCTTCACTCGGTGCACTTTGTGTCTGTTTGGAAATCAGAGAAAAGAGACCAGATTTAAGAAAACTGAACAGTGGAAAAATTCTCCTGTATCTTCTATTACATGTATTGTATATACACATTTTTGGCAGGAAAATGAATTTCTGAAATGGTGGTTGATGTAGGGACATTCAGGCAGGAATTTTTTTCCGGATTTATCCAGTTGAGACAAACACATATTTAGGATTTGCAGGGGAATATTTCACACTCTTAAAATTAAGTAAATTGATCTGTAGAAAGGTTGACTGTTCCATATTCTATCCTTTCCTCATTTTTCTTACCACTGCACTCATAAACTTTAATTTTGTTTCTTTGCCATTTTATGAGGTGATTTCGGATGTCACCAGTCCCTTGTCAACACAGCACTTTTTACAATACTGGCTGAAAATTTGCACTCCTGGTGCCCTCCATTGCAAAAAAATATCAGGAAATCAACATTCTTGTGAAAATTTTCTGCTCACCCTCCCAAAACTTATCCAATGATGTACTCTTGGCCTGGATCTTTGGTAGATGAAGTAAAGGTCATTAAGTCTCTTTTTTCATTGAATACAGGGTATATCTGACAGGATACTGGATATCCTAACCATGGTTGGTTGCGTTGTGTCCATATTGGCCCTACTCACAGCTTTGGCGTTTTTCGTTTTCTTCAAGTAAGTTGATTCCATCGAAAGATGGCTACAACACTTCCTCTGTTACATAGAACCTTTTGCTGGATGGAATAAATCACCATCTGAAATTTTTCCGAATCTTTAAGTGAAAACTTTAAATTCTAAATATGGATGATACCAATGGGGGAGGGGGCGCATGGGGAAGGGGGCACATTTCATGTAAATAATGCTGCTCATACAAGTCACCTTGCGCCTGCATGTTACCTCCCTGCTGAGGAGATTTTGCAGTATACTAATAGAACCTTCCATAACCACAATTTGCTGTCTCTACTCCTGGGGTCCTCAAACCAAGGGAACTCTCCAGCCTTTCCATGTAATCTGCAGGTCACAAGTTTTACTACAGTGGTGTATCCAGCGGGGAGGATGGATTTTTGAATAAGGCTTTTGATATTTTCTCTCCCCAAACATGATGCTGAATAAGTCTGAAGTTGCATTTGCTTTTAAATTCCCCCCTCCCCACCCGACACCAAAAGCTGGATACGCCGCTCTCTAGTTGGCATTAACAAAAAGGGACAGAATTACAACAGCCAACTCAAAATTGTGGATTAATAAAGTGCTCGTTTATCCGTCGATCAATTCCTTTTCCTCTACACAACAGACACAGCACGTTGGACACAGAGCGTATTCTCATTCACTGTAATCTGATGGGAACACTTCTAGTGGCCATGGTGGTCTTCATGATCAGTACTTACTTCTCCGGAGGAACGGTGAGAAACTTACTGCAAAAAACTTCTTGATCCTTAGTTTCCATGGTAGCTCAGCACCATTCTCTAAGCCTGTATAGAGGTTTTTCATGTGACGTAACATGACAGGCAAAGACACATCAGGAAACGCACCACATCTGTGGAGTCACGTGCATTTTCACATCTATGTATTTCTCTTGGCAATTTCATGTACGCCAGAATGTTGAGAGACTTCAAAGGTGCATGTTTCCCTACACATCTGTGTAAGTTGAATGCAGACAATCAAAAATCATGTGACTGAAAATCCTCTGTAATTGTGGCAAGAAATTTCGGTCATGCTCTGATGGAGATACATGCAAATGAAGGACTAGCGAAGTACTGCAAAGATTGGAGGTTATCCTGTTTCATGACTTAAAACAGTCTTTCTCATTGAAAAGTGTTGATTTCAATTTAAGTGCCAATTTAGTGATCCATTCACTGGAAGTTATTACCATTTTTAGGGAAAGTTGACACATTGTGTACATGTATTGTTAAAAGTTTCATTAATAAAATTTCCACGGAGCTTGAACTAGAAACGAAATTCACAGATGTCACCATGCAGAGTGTGGTTACTTTGTAAACCTAGATACCGTGCAAGATATTTGCGGGGCTGCTGCACTATCTTTACCTGGCCGTGTTCTGTTGGATGTTGGTGGAGAGTGTTCATCTGTATCGCCTCATTGTGACAGTTTACGGTAGCGAGAGACAAATGGCCAAACTGTACTGTGCCATAGGATGGGGTTAGCAATTTTTCTTTCTCACCTCAAGCTTGTCTTTATTGGCCTCCATACATTTACAATTGTTGGAGACCATAAAATGTTCATTTAATTTTGCCAAATTTTGAACTGCATGTATCCAGAAAAGTGCCCTTGAAAGTCTTAAATTGTCCAAGAAAATATCAGGACAATGAAATGTTCAAAAGCCTTTCATCAGTGTAGACGTGGATCTGGAGATTTCGGTGCCGGGCAGGATAAACTGTTCCGTAGGCCCTTAGCACCTGTGTGCCATATGCTCCACCCTCGGCATATATGCCTACAACCACCAATTTCACAGCTAGTGATAGCATGTGAGCCTGACATTTCATGTTGATACAAAGCTGGAGTAAGCTTTGAACTAGCTAGCTAGGGTCGTTTCAAGCTTGAAGTCAAAACGTGAGATGGGGAAAGAGAGAAGCAGTGTATCGTATAGTCATCCTCAAATCTGTGTAGGCCCCAGAACTATTCATGGGCCTTGTTGCTGTAACTGAAGGCAACATTTACATGTATATTCCACTGTTCCTTGACAAGTTTGTAGACGAGATCATTGTACAAGACTGACACATGTCAAAGACCAACCACGATTGAAATGCTTATCAGTGACTGTGAACTGGTTTTGCTTCCATTCATTTGAAAAGCGTGTGACTTCAATTCGGACTGGAGGTTACGTGTTGATCTTGTAGGGTCTTGTGATAGTCTTAAGGTGATGTGGGATTGCATTTCTGCCTTCGACTCTTCCTTTTCATTGACAAGACTGGCTATTACCCATTTATTTTAATTGATTCTGTCGTGTTGCAGGGTTGCCAATTCTGATTGTAGGTGTATCTGCAGGTATCAAGTGGACTCATTATGGATTGCCTGGCAAAGGGTAAGTTAAATACCTATCTGCAGAGAAAAAGTGAGTCTTACATTTGTGCAAGAGTGACTGTATGCTCGGTGAAGTTACAAAATCCATTTATACACATGAGACTTGAGACTGGCCTGGAGACCTGCAGTCTCAAGACCAATTTTCCCAATGTTTCCCAATTTTCCCAATGGACTTACCCTATCTGGACTCACTCTTGCAATCAGTCTCGGACAAAGTCTCAAAACAAGACATCTTTAGCTAGTTGCACTTTGCTTTGCCTTTCATATATGATCATGAATGTCAATCCATTGGCCTTTTTACTCTCAGCTTGGTTTAGAACTGCAATCTTAGAATATAAGCCTTTTTAGTGGTTTAAAACTATAATCTCAGAAAACACAAATAAGACATTGAGGTGCATACATTCTTGGCTATTTGCCAGCCATGTGTGTGTGCTTGCACAATTCTTCGCAGTTGTTTGGGTCCAAAGCAAGTGGCAAATATGTTGACATGAAAAGAGTGCTTGAAAGTAACGGCTTGCTGGCTGGAACTAAAAGGGACATGGTCTTGATCGTAGTCGTCCAGATGGACACTTGACTACAGCCCTGACGAGAATTTGGCAGATTTTTGAGATATTGCCCCCCTGGATTTTAGGCCTGAAGTCGCATGTTAAAGTGCTTCATCAGGCACTCTTTGATTAGTCTTGGACTTCAGAATCTCAACCATACCATCACACCATCTTTGTTACATCCTAATTCTGTCCCTCCTGTATATGAATCACCATGTTTGGTTGAAAACTCTAGAAATATTTTGTCAGCTATTAAATGACCGATTTTCTCCCCCCAGGTGCTGGCTGAGTACTCAAAATGGTTTCATTTGGGCATTTGTCGGCCCAGCTTGTGTGATCATGCTGGTAAGCAAAATGAATGAGGGTATTCCCCCATTCCCTACTAAAAATTGCCTATTGAAACCAATTGATTTTTGATTTGGATTTAATTGGAATGAATTGGGTCCAATTGGCCATCAATTGGTGCTCAGTTGGTTTCAGTTGATATGTTTTCTCTCCCACTTGTTTCCCCCATCAATTGGAGATTTCAAATGGGACGCAATTAGTTTCAATTGGCATTTTTTCTTTGCTATTTATTTTCCCCAATCAATTGGAATTCAAATGGGAATCAAATGGTTCCAATTGGTATGCTTTCTCTCTGTTTGTTTTCCTCGATCAATTGGAAATTTCAAGTGGGACGCAACTGGTTCCAATTGGTATTTTTTCACCTTGTTTCCCCCATCAAATGGATTTTTAAAATGGGACTCAATTGGTTCGAATTGGTATTGAAATGGTTTTAATTGGTTCTTCGATTGGTTACACTTGGATTGTGAATTGGCATTCAAATTGTGTCAATTGGTTTGAAATGGTTCAACTGAGAAAAGGTCTGAAATTATTATTCAAACCAATTGAACCCAATTGGTTCCAATTGATTTCAAGCAAAAGCAATTGGTTTTGGAAATGATTATTGAATTGGATCCAATTGGTATGTGAATTGGATCCAATGGGTAAGTGAATTAGCCTCAGGTAAATGAACTGGACATTTTCAGTAGGGTTGTCCCACTGTTTTCAGCAGTATGGTTGAAAAGCTAATTCAGTTTAGGCTTAGTTGCTCTCTGTTCAGGTTCCAGGTGAACAAAATAGAGAAAATTACAAAATGCCTGAATAATTTGGTTGGTGACATGTTGACCATTTGATATAAATATTCATCTTACAACCATGTCAAACCATGCAGTGGCTTGCTCTGGTCTGACCATAAATGCAAGGTCTATGCACAATTGCCTTGTAAGAGTTGCTGTAATGCAGCTTCTTCACACAAAGTGGTTGACATGACCAATAATCACAACTGTTTTGTGTTCCACGATGGAAAAAATTTCTGACGTTGTATGCGATGCTACTGATGTCAGTGCAAAGACACAAAACAAACATGCCATCAAATGCACAGTGGAGGAATCCTTAGCCCCAAAAGATAGGAATGCCCTTTATATGTAGCTCTAACTAATATGGAAATACATATGGACAAACTCTCATCATGAGTTTGAGTCAGAATGAGAAGGCAAACTGGCGATATGTAAGTTACCCGGAAGTCACCAGTTTTTGTGACTCAGGTTGAACCTTTTTAACAAAGTGACAGGAGTTTAGTCAAGTCATTTACCCATCAGGACACAAGTTGAGGCGAGTCACCACATACTGTGACTCAACTCTGACCTTACCAATTTGGCATTGCTTAAAGTAAACGATTAATGTTTCACATTCATACAAATTGGAAAGAATGTTTTCATGAGGTGTCATGAGAACATGTGCTTACAAACACTTTTGCTGAAAAAAAAATTGAAGAGGAGTACCTCTTTGTACTATGAGTAGATTAGATTGCACGGAAAAGATTCTTTATTAAAGAATGGTTTCAAGGTAGTTCCCTGACCAGCTTGCAATACTGTACGTTAGACCACCAGGTCATGAGATGGTTGTGTGGTTGCATTTGCAGGTGAATGCTGTTGTGTTGGCCATGGTGATCAGGACCACGGTGGCGGCCTCCAAAGGGACCAGTCGGGATACTCTGGCCAAAGTGAAGTAAGTCATTTTAAAGGGGTCAGGGTTGTACTTCACTCCTGCCCTGCCCTGCCTTGTATTGTAGTGATGGGGGTAATCGGTTGGAAGTGAAAGCCTCATGTGTTTCCTTTTTGGAATTGCCTTAATAATGTATCCATCATGGATGTACTATGTCACATGTCAATTCTCATCAGACCAGTGTGAACTTTTTTTCCAGAAATTCTTTGTCTGGTTTTGGCACAACTTGAAAAAGTTTCCCATGGGTTTTAAAGCAGTATCAGCTCCCAAACAGCTCTCGCCTGCACCACCTATCAGCTATGACCTGTGTCTTAGCCTATTTTAGGGGGATATTGTTGACTGAAACAGGTACAGCCGCACTACCAATTGGGGCTGTGCTGGTTATTTAGCTGTTTGAATGTCTGATTGAATATCGAGCATTGAAAAATTCATTTTTGGAGCTGAATAGTCCAAGGCGTGACCTCAAAGTATTATAAGCAATGTAGATTGGTGATTGCGAAGCCCAGCAACAAGGCCAACAACTTACTTCTGATGGCACCTAACAGTTGACCCTGTTTTACAGTCCAACTCTGACATATCTCAGGCCTGGATCGGGGGGGGGGGGCTGGAGTTTGGGGTCAACCCCCTCAAAAAAAGCTAAAGCAAGGGTAACAATACCATTGTCAGCAATGTATGTCATGTATATTGTTTCATCGTTTCCACTTGTCTGCAAAAATAGGACATTAAAAAAAATTTAATTCTGAAAATTGTTCACATCAGAAGCAATTGACATTCATAAAACTGAATACTAGAATATTTGATGGAATGAAAGATCCACAATTTGGCACAGTTGTAGAGCTGGTTTCTCAGTATCATCGGGATCTTTGCTTTATGCTGTGACCCCTTCAGGGCTGGATTGCGTAGCTCCCTTGTGCTGCTACCCATGCTTGGAATCACTTGGGGTGTCGGACTGATCGGTCACGTCTCCCCTGTCTTTGAGTACACATTTGTCATCTTGAACAGCTTTCAGGTAAATCACTCATCCACCCCATGAGAACTTCTCTGCACATGCTGCAAGGTCTCCACAAAAGCTCATGGAGGTTGTTGCTCTGTGACAGCAGGGTCAGAATGAGGGTCCTGTCGGCTGCCGGTACAGGCAATCTGTAGGCATTACCACCTTTTTCATAGTGCTGAAATCTCACATTTCACATTGATGCCAAGTTGTTCTGAGCTTCGACCCCTAAACAGGGCCCTACGCATACTCCTTTACCCCAGTATCGATGACATAGTATACTAAGGGCCTTGTTTAAGGGTCTATACTGTGCACTAGCTAGTTTGGAGCTTTACCGAAATTGGAAATTCAAAGATGGAATCTCAAACTTTATTGTGTGTATTTAGTGGCACATTGTGGTATTCTTGTAGATCTGAGATTGTTCTCGGGCCCTGAATTTTTCGTAGGCCCCTCAGAACAGCATATAAATATGGGCTGTTTCAAGTGGTGTAGTAAAACTAGCCCTCCCCGCGCTAACCCTATATACCTAGTGTGGACTTGTGAACAAAAGATGTCCACACGATGCAGGATAGGAAGACCCCTTTCTCTGAAAAAGAAGTTTAGAGGCATTTTAGGGTTGGGGGTCATCTGTCATAAAAAGAAGAGGAATCGTCAAGGAAACCTTGTACAAAAAGCCAGCTGAAATTGTGTTCCCAGTTCAAGAAAAACAAGTGTTTTTCACTGAGTTTTCATAACGGCACGAAGAGAAAGGAATGTCCACACTAGGTATGTACGATAAGTGTTTGTGGGGTTATCCAGGGAACATTTCATTTTCCCTAGGCAAATATATCACCTCTCCACAGATCCTGCTTGATTGAAGTGATAACTGATTAATTCGATCCAATACCTATAGAAACACATTAATTCGAATACCAAATTTGTTGAGCAATCACCAGCACTCTTTCAAACTACCACTTCACAAAATGTTTTAACCCAGTTCTGTAGTGCTAGCACTTCCGAATGCATGTGACGCGCCGATGAGTATGTATTGACGCAAAGTTTCAATGGTCATTCGTGCAGTTTTTGGTTGCTACGGTAAAGTTCTTATAGCCATGTATAACAAGATGGCTAAAATAGTGGATGCCACGTGACTAGCTCTCGGCCAATCAAAATAAAGAATCTGCGGGTGAGGTGTTATAACACCAGCTATCTATGCCTATCGGTAAATCCGACCCTGCCAATTGTACCTGCCCAGTAGTGAATCCTGAATTCTCCACCAAAATTGTGGCATATTCATGGTCATTGCTCCTGGTGCATAGACACTGATGACACCTGTTTATCTGCCCACCAGCATGGAATGGGGGGTGTATATCCCTGCTTGCTGTTGAGGCCAAGGGAGGATAGGTCATTTGATCACCCCTCCACACACTTTTCAGAGATGCAAAATATGAATTGCACATTTTGGGTCATCTATATACTGATCAACAACTAAAATTTACATGGTAATGAAATCATACTACATACAGCACAAAAACGTCTAAAGCACAGCTTTCATTTAAGGTGCGTAAGCACGCAGGTATTCAAAATGTGCGCCTGTTTCTAAAGAACAGCATCTGTCCAGATCCATTTGGCATCCAGTCCCTATACCCTGGAAACTTTCCTTGGTTATGTTACCCATTTATGATTTGGTCTCATTTTAACTCCTTATGCAGTCATGAAATACAAAGGCGTCAGGCATTACTGGTAAAATAAAACTGTTTTTCATTTTTCAGGGCTTCTGGTTGGTGATCGTGTGCTGTCTATTGAATGGGGAGGTGCGCCAAGCTTTTCACTTGACCATCAAGAAGATGGGTAAATTCTCGGGGACTGTGGATGCAATTTCCACAACAGGCAATGAGGTGAATTTAAAACCACCGGCCTTAACTGTCCGATGAGATTTGAACTTGGTCTCAGAAAATAGCAGCCAAGCACGAACATGTCACTCCTTGTCCAAGACTTTCAAAATGTTTATTGTAATTTAAAAGCCCACCAGCACCGATGCGTTATTCAACATATATCTCAGACTCTCAGATATTTCTGAATTGTGGTTCAGTAGGAAATTAAACTAGAGATTGGAGGGTTTTTTGTCGATGAGGCCACCCTATTATATTCTATGGTTCTCATCTCTGACCGACCCTATTTTTGGCTCCCGACCTCGAACAAAAGCTTTTTTTTCCTACCAACCCTGCAGATGATAGGATGTTGCTTATAAAAAAAAGTAGGTTGCGGTGACCTGTTCAAAAACACCACTGAAAATATGTATGTGCGATACAAGTTTTCCCAAACATCAATGCAGCGACAGTCAAAATGTATGGTGCAACATCACTACAAAACTGAGCAGTACCGTACCACACCCAGTGTACTAACATGTACGGAACACCACGGGAGAAACGGAAACATACATGTACATGTACCATGTACATACACACTGCACACACGAACACCGTACGAGTCTTGACACTGACTCCAATGAAGTATTGTTGTGTACCAATAAAATATTTCTTGGCATTTAGCTAGAGACAAAGCCACTCATGGTACTCAATAAAAACAAGTGACAAGTGAACATAGTGAGCTTCGCCTGGTTTATTCAGTCTTCTACAGGGTGTCCACATAAAAAGTATATACTGAGATAAAAAGTACTGTAATGGCAAATCTACTTAATCTATGGGAAAGAGAAATATATCTTTAGAAAGGCCAGAATGTGTTCTTTGCAATGGTATACAGCTTGTGATGTTGACACAGATGAGTGAAGCTAGACCGATAATAAGCATTATGACAAGTTTGATTAACAAGGCTTAACCATGCAAGGGTGCAGAATACCTAATGCCTTTGCTTTAAGAACTGTGACAAGTTGGGTATTTTGACACCATGCAATTTCTTTTTATAGGGCATTCTGCCCTATATCATTAGCGATATCATTCTCTGTCTCACATATAAAGTAGTTTTGCCATTGCAGTAATTCTTATCTTGGTATACTTTTTATGTGGACACCCTGTATGTGGCAGCAGCAAGAATTTTTTTGTAAGGAATTATAGTTTTTTCGATGGCATGACCCTCCCTCATGTAAAAAAAAAGATATGAGAACCATAGAATATAAACATGCTACCCTAATGAAGGTTATCAGGCCTGCATGGTCTAGCTATGTGAAGGACAGAGTTGGTAGTGCTCTGTAGACGTGATCTAGAAGACTCTGAGTGATACGAATACTTTAGAATTCTCAGGAACTTTTCATCTTTAAGAAGCCTGTTATTCTGTTCTCCTAAACTTCTGCTAAATAAATTGTCGAATGGTTGACACAATTTGTTTGCTCCACATCACAACAGGCCAGCAAACAGAGGGAGAAAGAGTCCAAGGGGAATACATGCCTGACAGATGTGGACTAATCTGGGACATGCAGCCGGCTTGCTGATTGTTATACCTTCTTCGGTTTTTCTTCAGTTGGTAATAACATGTACCATGTAGTGTTCACTGCAACAGACTTGCTAGACTTATTAAAGTAACAAGCTTCATGTTGGCTAGAGATGATTTCAACTGGCCTGAACACAATACAGAGAGAAATTGTAGCTGCGAAGGTCAAGCACAAGTCTGAAAAACTCTAAACTCTTTTAAATGAAAACGAGTGAAAAATGCACTCTCAAAAAGATTAAGTTCCTTATTTAAACAACTTTAAAAGAGTGAAAACCACTCTTAAAGAGTGGCATTTGTGCTCTGCCAAGGAACTATATAGACCGGGCTTGAAAAATAATTTTCCTCAACATGGCTCCCATTTTTAGAGTGTTTTTTTCTTTCAAAGTGGTTTTTATGAGGCACCTTACTCTTATTGAGAATGTTTTTCAACATTTTTGCCTTTTTGAGAGAAAGAGAAAGCAAATGAATGTACATATAAGTATGATAGTTACAATTGCGAATGTATGTTATTTCAGAAGAGTGGTGTATCCAGCAGGTGGGGCAGGGGAGCTCTGACAGAAATATTTGCAGATTTTCTTTTACAAAGAATTAGTGAGTTATCAAATATTAGCACCAAATCCTTAAGAAAACAACACCAGCAAATAAAAGCAAGGATGTCGGTACTATGAGTAAGGCTTTTGATTTTTTTCTTCACATGTTGAATGCCCCCGACACCAAGAGCTGGATAAGCCGCTGTTTCAGAATGAAATGAAGTTTTTTCCTGTATCTGAATGGAAGAGGGGTAAGGTTAATCCTCTGGCATAGACTTCATTCAGCTGAGCTAATGTATAGGTAAAACGTCAACAGGGTTCTGTGCATTTCTTGTGTTTATTTCTGATTTTATCAGGTAGATGCTTTCGTTTAAGTGACTAGATGTTAAACTTAAAACCAACAGAGTATCAGTGCATCTGGATCACTCTTGCTTACAAAGAAGGGTATAAATGCATTTCAGATACAGCAGTGTTGCACCTAGAAAATATTGTAGAATGAGAGTGGTTCATTATTAATCAGATATAAAGATTACTAGCATCATGGCATTTTTCATGCATGTAACAGTTTGTAATTTTTGTGAAGATGTGCCTTTTAAATTAGATTATCACTGTGCTTTTGCTAATTACTTTCAGCTTCCTGATTGAAAGCATGATATTTTGGGTCACTTTGAAAAGTCTGAGGAAATGACAAAAATCAAAATGATTTATTTCAGCCTGATTTTGGAATGATTCGTCAAAGATTATGAATTTATATACTCATGAGTAATGTGTAATGGATTAGTGACTCCCATTCAAGAACTAATTTGGCAACAGGCCCGTTTTAGGCTTGTTGTTTTCCAACCTGTGTCGCAGTATTTAACATATTTTACTTATATACTTATTTCATTACATAAGCTTATCAAAGTATTAGCGGATTGGTTTGCATGACATATTTAGTTGTAAAACAGTCTTTTCAGCTCCAACCACAACGACAACATTTAAGTACTCTTTTATTTCATTTTTCACGAACTCTACATGGAAATTGTAAACATGTTTTTATTTCTACAGCAGATTGAAACCAGCTGCCCAGAATCATTTTTCCACTTGAGTCACCTTTATAGAATTTTAACTTCCTGCGCATAATATGCCTGGACAAACGAATATGATGCCCATAATAGGATTTCACAACTTCAGCGTACACGAATATTCTCAAAATCGTGGGCTGTGATACAGGACGCAAATGAAATTAAATTTAGCAAGATATATTAACAACTCTGAAGTCATTAACTAAAAGCATGCCCAAGTATATATTGAAGAGATACAATTTCATAAAACACAATTGGACATGAATGCAATCCGAGGAACCACCCTTGCTACTCAGTGATGACATTACCTGCTTGTGTTTAATATACACTGTGATTTATTGCATGAAGCAAGGTTTGTGTTACACTCTTTCAAACTTTAATTTGTTATTCATATTTTTCATTTATTTACTTTTTAATTGGGTGTGGGAGGGGGGAGAGAGAGAGAGAGAGAGAGAGAGAGAGAGAGAGAGAGAGTGTCTGAAAGCAAGAAGTCTTTAGCTCTCCTTGAAGCTTAGCTTTCCCTGGGAGTCGCAAAGCAGTGCTGGTCAGCAATATTATGAAACTTGCAGAATTCAAAGCTAAAGCAGTGTTGTATGTTTTGGGAAACATGGAGAGGTACAGCAGATATGAATGCTTGTGTCTCTCTCCAACTGTAGTTCGTTTTTAAAGGAACCAGGAAATAGAAATTATTTTTTATAATCACTAAAAACTCTTGGAAGTGCATCTTTAGGTTTCAATCAACCTAATTTAAAATTTTTGTTTTGTAATTTCAACCCATATTTTGATGGTTTTTATTTTTTTGCTAATGAATTGTTGCATATTCATGAGTAGAACTATGATGTTCTCCAAGGCACTGATTTGTGCACAGACAATTTCTAGGTTTTTTAACCACTGCTATGGCATAAATCATTTTTCTTTGGCAATTTATTGCTGTGTAAGTATATGACAATAATCCAGTAAAACTCCTTTTCACAGAAATGTTCCTCGATAGCAAATTTGGGGTTCACAATTTGAACATGAAAACATGCAACCTTAACCACGTCTTCCTGGATTTACATCAAAGCAAAAGCACCCTCAGTTGTCCAGAAATGCTTGGTCAATTTTTAATGTTTGAACAAGTGCACCGTTCAGTTTACATAACGCAAAAAAGGTGTCCAACAGTCTTCATACATGGAAGAAGAGTACAGAGATACACAAAAAGTGATTCTATGAAAAATTCATTTCTTGGATTCTTCAAGGAGTTATCCCCGGTACATTGATTTTCGTTCATTTACATATCTTTGTTTCTTCAATAACTTCATTTGTGGACTACTATGGATTTTTTTCTGGAAAAAAATAGCATTTGGAGAAATAGGCTGCCTTGGCGTTCTCTTCAGGTAAATAAATGTTCCAGGCATTTTGTTATCATTCACCTACTATCGATATGTTATTCTTTGTTGCAAAGAATACTTGGATCACACAAGTATATGGCACGGCACCTTTTGATCAACACTTTAATATAATTTGTTAACATGCAAGTGTTGTTACGTACGTGATATTATTCATTGTGGTAAAGTAACCTATCCGCCTTATTGTCAACCGCATTGAAGATTTAGGTGATTGTGTTTGGACATGTAGGCCTACTGAAAAAATAGGAAGTGTTCACAACTTGAATTGATGTACATGTATTTGAAGTGATAACTGTTAGTCAAAATAGATGTAAAGAAATATTTATTCAACGAATATTTAAGTTACACAATATTTAAATATACGTAGAAATATTTACAATGAAAGAGATCTCTTTGTAATACTTACGTGGAAAAAATCGTGAATTTGAGCACGTTTTCGATATTTAATTTGCACAAATATGAATATACAATGATGTGCTTTATTTAAACTAATAAAAGTCATCTGACATGTAAGATGTTAAAAAGTACTATTTATACACAGTGTCATTCAGTCAGAGCTGTTTTTCAAGGGGCCGTGTTAAAAATCTTAAAACAAAAAAGTACATTAATATAATTATAATATAAAAAGAGAGTATATTACTACAGAACTGATAAAACCCACTAAAATTTGGAAGAAAAGATAAAGAATACAAGTTCGACTACTTAAAACAAAAACACATTCGAAAAATGGCTAAACAGAATTTTACGGCTGGAATTCTTCAACTGTCTGTAGATTGGTGGGAATTTGCCTGTAACCAGCAAGAAATGAGACTGCAGGGTACCCCTCCCCCAATGAGCAATCCCTATACACATTCCAGACTATTGTTACTTAACACATCCCCCAAGATTTCTGAAAGGAATTCCCCCGATTCCTGCGAAACAATGACCAACACAAAGCAGGGGGGGGGGTTCTCTCCAGCCTATGGTGGTCGCTTTAATCCGCTTAAAAATTTTCGCAACTTTGTGTGTCAAGACAACACGTATCCATTTTTGGGGTCCCAGTACTTTCTTTGTTTTTCTTTATTTTTGGAAGAGAAAAGAAAATTAATTTAAAATCTAAAAAACAAACAAAAAAAGAAACTCATATCTCTATCAATATTCGTCCAATACCATGGCATTCCTCCATGCTCCACGGTAAAAATCATTTTGAAGAATTTTTCAAGCTCTTTCAAGAGAGACCTACATGTAGCTGCATTTGATTAACATGGTTAAAAGTTCATTACACGTACGTAGGCCTACCTGTGAAGTGTGGAACAATAATACCCATTGTACTACTTACTTACTCCATATCAATGTCATCATGTAGGTGTGCCAGCGATTCCTCAAAGACTAATTTCTTGATGATAGGCCCACATGAAGTCGCGAAAATCGCACAATATAACCATCGAGGTAGAATCACACGGTATAACTTACGCGTGCATGGGTGGGTGCGTGTGTGCACACACGTGCCATCGAACTTGTCTGCAGGTTCGTCCAGAGACGGTACGGTCCGCAAATGGGTTTTCGATGCAGCGTGAGTGTAGCGTAGTGACGTCATGCACACTTTGACGGTTGTGTCATGCAAAGCGCCACCAAGAAAGATTCTGATCAGCAACAGTCTGGCTCTCACGGGGCGTGGAAATTACACTTCACATTACACATGGGGAGACCAGGTTTACGTCAAATACACGTGCGTTGGGGTTCGGGTATGCACGCTGCGCTGAAGAACTCAGACTGGCTCAGTGAACTCCATGGTGAAGGTAAGAATGTAAAGTTCCCTTCCTGTCCACGTGCTAGATCACAAGATTTCCTATACTGTTCCTCTTCTAAAAAGCTACACATCTAGGTTTGGCAGTGCTAAGTACATTCTGGGCCCCGTTCCTATGTGTACAAGCAGATGGCTGGGGTCTCTCGGTCATCTGCCGCGCCTCCCATGATCAGCCTGACAGTGACATTGTCAATGTCATTGCCTGATCAGCCAACTCCTGTGTCTGTAGTCTGTCTGGACCCGTAAACAAACAGCGCCTGACCTTTAATAAGTATATTCTTTTCACCGTATCAAGTCAAAATGGACCCATTGGCTACAAAGGCCGTGGCCAAAACAGGCTTCGGGAAGAGTTCCGTATACGGACGCCAGTAAGTATTCCCAACGGCAACAGTCATGATAGTGGCCTCGTATTAGCCACTAGAAGGCAAAAACATGTCCAGAAAAGCTCAATTTAGGAGGGAAAATGCCAAGTTGTTTACTGAGAAAATAGAACTTTTCAGACCATTCTCATAGGGTTTGTGCACGGGGTGTCAATTGGCCTCTGTGTATGAAACTCTTTCAGAGGCTTCCAAAGCCACGGCTAGGTCAGTTGTCTGCAAGTCACCACATATTTCTAATGGCATGAATTCTTGTGGTTGATGTGACGTCACTATGGACTTTTAACACATGGCAAAGGGGCAAATTTACCCTTCGTGCTATTCAATAATGTACAGAAGTTCCCGGATGTCCAACCGCGAGAATGGAGTGAGACCTGCCGGTAAGGTTAGACCTACTTACAGAGCTCCAAGTCTCTACTCCGTTTGACTTGCAGCCTTACAACTTTTTATAGGTTAGTAGCGCTATGGGTTTTCGAATGCAGCCCAGTTATGTCAAATGGGGGAACATGTTCGTTAATGTTTAAAAGAATTCCACTTTTCCAACAAATTCTCTCCAAAATGCCATCTGCATGTACATGTATGATGCATACATGTATCTCTTTAAATCTAATGGTGTAAGGTTTGAAGACCAGGTGACTGACTATTTCTTGAAAAAAAATTGGAGCTTTACTCACTACCTTCTTATTATCCTAATGAAAATGATCCATTCTCATAAGCCTCTGATGTGTTACATCCATCCTGTGGTTTGACACTGGCATCGAGATGCAGCTCAACCAATCACAAAATGCAGCTATCATAATACATGTACTGCAGACAGTGAAGCAAAGTGATCATCACTTTTAAATCTAAGTTGGATCTGGTGTGAGCCTCAACCAGAAGCACCCCCTCATCGGTCGACAAGAGCTGCATTGGTCGGGAGTATTCATTTTGTTGGTAGCGATGCGACTGCAACGCTTGTATTGCTTAGTCGTTCATGAACCAGCGATGCGTAGTTTGTACCAAAGGAGCCTCCATTGCTAAAGAAATAGTGCCCTCTCTTAGTCCAGCTCGAGGCCGATTGTACGTGTCCATCTGTTTGACAAGAGTGACTAGTCAGAAGTCGTTTGGCATGACTTTAGAGAATGTGTAAAAATATAGACAAGGTTTCAGATGTGTATGTGTTTTTCTCACACAGTAAAGTTAACATTCAAGGAATGCTAGATTTTTTTTACATTACATGTTTTATTCACCTCTAATGATGGGACCCACGAGTGCATTATTGAGAGCCCCTCATTTTCGGAGTGGAGTACTCCTGTATGCACAGTGAATAGTATCTGGCAGACTTGTTTCTCAAGTTCTACTGCGACGGACCGTCCGGTCGCACATTGGAAGAGTGGGAGTGGTACTCTGACGTAACAAACTAATTAACCATATAACCCCGAGATGTGTGAAAAACCGTATGAAAGTTAATGACATATCCCCACACTTAAAACAACCAGGAGGAGTTCTTGCAATTCTCAACGGTCTTTGAGATATATCGGAATTAAAAAAAAATTACCAGCTTTAAGTTTCTGCTAATTTTTGGCGACCTAGGGGATCTTCTGCTGAAGCTCGCCATCCTCCCAAAATACCCTAAAATATAAAATGCCCTATTGCCATTAATTAACAGATGTAGATGCCTCCACTTGATTTGACAAAAGAGCGCTTGGGGGATTCAGTCTGCGACTTAGATTAGGCTACCACCGGTTGTCTCCAACATGCGTTTCCGCCCAATCATCGTCCATTCTTCACTGGCGTATTGTATTGATATTTTCTTTCGTTTGTTTGGGGTGGGCGTGCTCCCTACGCCCTCTGCTGGATCTGCCCAGTTGGGCAAACCAAATTTCACAGGAATACGGGTCACTGTCCTGCTCGCAGCTTTAATCCTTCAACGGTACAGACCCTCAATTTGTTGAACCATGACTCCGCCCCCGAATAGCAAAAAGAGCTTGTGATACGGAAATTGGGACGTGGTTGGTGCAGGCCAGTTTGTTCTCGTTTACTGGTAAGAAACCGAGAACATCTGTATACAGGTTTCTGTGGATCTGTATCCTGAGACATTGGTCACCGGTATGAATGGCATAGTTAAAACTACTTCCATGGATGGACCCAATGGAAGAACAAAACCAGTAATCCTATAGCATACTTGTGCACATACTTTTTGTTGTTTGTTGCAATGCACTTATGTATACAGTCGAACACTGAAAACAGAGCATTGTTAAAACCATGTCACTTTTATAACAAGAACAGATTTAGGGCAAAAAACTTGGTTTTTCTTGGTTTCCATTACCGATGATAAAAGGTACATGTTAGGAAAGCGTAATCTTAAAAGTCCCGAGAACCTTGTCATTACAAGTGTTCCACTGTAATTAAAATTTTGTTCAAGCTAAACAACGCGCCATAATTTCATATTTTGCATTGACCTCTTGAAATACAGCAGCTGTACAAAATGTGTCTTTTTTGGGCGGGAACATTCGAAAAAAGTTATTGAAATTCAATCTGCCAAAATCGTGGCGCTGAGTGTTTATACAGGAAGAAATATACACTAGTTTATGTATTCGAAGTTGGAACGACATTCGAGCCATGATATATCCACTTACTGAGTCCGGTAAAAAAAAATTGAAAGGGCATACATCGGGGAAATCGCACACTTCCCAGTGAGATGAAATAAGTGATGTTGGCTTAGAGGCATTAAAATCTAGACTGAGGTTATACCGTGGCGGCACTTAACTGTACGTTTTGTTTAATTTCAGCATCTAATTGGCGAATCTCCATACAGACGAATCTTTAACGCAATGATCCCGTCATTCAGTTGGAGGCGCGCAGTACCTCGAACCGCTGTGGATAGATTCTCAGTGCTCGTCTCTACATGCGAAATCTTGGTGGAGGGCCTTGAACTGTCCATCGTGCTACCGCGTGTATACGCGGAAAGCGCTCTTTCCTACTGGTTTTGTGCGATTCTGGGGCTGTTCTTGTTCGTCAACCTTCTTGGCAATTTTATCATGGCCATGGGTGTGGAGAACTCTTCCCGGAGCGTGGTTTTGCCGGCCGTTCTGAAGCCTGGTTGGAGCTACTGCCACAGCTGTCAAACCAACTCCCCTCCCCGCGCCTTCCACTGCAGCGAATGTGGGAAATGCGTCCTGAAGCGCGATCACCACTGCATCTTCATGGGCTGTTGCATAGGTCACGCCAATCAGCGTTATTACCTAATGTGCATCATGTACATCGGCCTCCTGACAGTCTACGCAAGTTACATCAGCGCTGACTTGGCCGTGCAGTGCATTGGCGAGAACATGAACCTGACGACTTTGATCGCATCCTTCACGCCAGTGCTTGCCTGGATGTACGGCCTCGTCCAGCCCGTGTCCTTCTTCATCGCTTTCCAGAGCGGCACGTGCCTCTATTGCTTCTTCATTTTTACCGCGCTCTTTCTGTACCACGCGCTGATCGTGTTGCGGGGTCAGACAACGCACGAGTTTCGGCGCCTCGGCGACCGTTCGTACGACCAGGGCTGGTTGCGGAACATCCGTGGGGTACTGGGCACTCGCTGGTATTTCGTCTGGGTCTTCCCCCTGGTCACTTCGCCCCTTCCTGGCGATGGTGTTCATTTTGTGGAATCCGGGTCTCCCAGTCTGGAGGAAGTCAAGGACTTGTGATACACGCCTAAAATGCCATGCGTCGGCGAATATTACCTGAGACAGTGAAGGGAGGGTTTCAGAATAAGTTTTGCATTTTGAAAACTCTAAGTAGAACAGTACAGTATTGAACGTCGAATTGGAATGGACAGCTTTTTTCCAGTTTTGAATGGTTTCAAAAAGGGTTAAAATGATTGATATGTGACGGTGATTGACCGAGTTTCTTTGAATTGTTGAGCCACGAAAAGTTCATTTACTTCCTTTTTTACCGGAGGGCTGCTGCTGTATTGTCATTTTTTTTCAAATAGAAGTTTGAATCATTGGGTGCATGTGGAGTATTGGTACAATTCGGGTACATTCGGGGACGAAATAACAGTCGTCACCAGTTTCATGGAAGGGACAGACCTGCGGATTTCGAAGTTATATAAAAACATTTTCCATATTATCACCAGAGAAGTTTCTCATAACAGTAAAATCTACTACTTTGCAAGAACTTAATGTAGTAAGGAAACATTCACGTGATTCTACGACAGTTCGAATTTTCCGTAAACCCAGTAATTAGAATGAACACAGTGGTTCCTTAGCCAACATAAATTAGTAAAAACGCTCTTTCCTTCGTGAAAACGAAGATATACGCTTTTTACAAAGGGAGGAGGCACGCACGTTTTAATACGCACGCACCAGTGAGAATGCAGCAGAGGTACCTATACGCAACGCTTGGCGCAAGTGTTGACGCGCATATAGCAAGGCGGCTAAATACCGTTCAGGGCCGTCTATAAAGGACGTACGCACGGGGGGAGGGTGCCGTTGCGTACGCAGTGCGCACAGGGAGGTTGGTCTGAAAAGTCAGAATTTCGTGCGTACGTACATGTACGTTATGGACAGCCCCTTATCAAAATGCCTGTCCCTGACATGTAATTTAGAAATTGGTAATGTTTTGCCGATGGAAGCATGACGGAATGGTTAAGCACGATGTTTCAAAGGAAACGTGTATTAGAGGGAGACCCAAGTTCGCGTTTTGACAATAGGCGGCGCTCTTTACGGCCGCACAAGTATTCCTATCAAGTTGGCATGCACTCAAGTCGAGGGCACTTCAGAAAACCAGGGCGCTCGAGTTTAAATTTAAAAAGGGAACTTTCTTAAGGGGGGAGAACACTTGTTTACAA
The DNA here is from genome assembly GCF_054643075.1 of Acanthaster planci. Classification (NCBI taxonomy): domain Eukaryota; kingdom Metazoa; phylum Echinodermata; class Asteroidea; order Valvatida; family Acanthasteridae; genus Acanthaster; species Acanthaster planci. The sequence goes on from NC_141787.1 coordinate 9,606,100, forward strand.
AATATTTGGGATTACCGAATGCTACGCTTAACAATAGCGCTGACAGTTTTTAAAAGTGTCGGGAAGTAAGAATGAAGAGCGGAATACACTAAAAACATTCCAGCAAAACGTGTCTATAAGTTATATTGCCATTTACCAAGTTTTCCAGTAACTGTACTATTGTTTACAGTTTCATTTGAAATTTGAAAAAACAAGAAAGAAGGAAATTGCGAAAATGATGAATACATTTTTCTTCTCAAACAATTTTAAATGGGTAAAACTGCATGTACACCGTCATGGCGTTATTCTCCGATAAATTACAAGAAATATTTTATGTATAGACCAAAATGTTAACGTGAAAATAAATTTACTTATTAATCATGCTGAAATGAGTGAACTGAAACTTTAAATGAAACAGAACTACAAGTAAGCAGTTAAACTGTGCCGAAACACTGAAAGCATTTATAAAAATTGTTACTTTGGAATGTAAGCACATTGGAATTTGTATTTACATGTATATGCAGCTAGGTCAGATTTATATTTTTCCGTTGGTATTTGTTAGCTCATAGTACATTATAATTTTCTACGCATTTTTACCGTTTAAATCTTTTGGTGACAGCATGGTTGCGTTGTCTAAAACAAAACTTCACATGTGACTCGAGCAGAGACTAAAGTTACCCCGGCAATTAATTTATTTTCAGCAACACACTTTGAAATTCATGTCGACGTTCATAATCATGTGAAATTCAGTAAACTGAATTACCTGCTTTTCGATTTGTTCCATCATCTTATTAAGTGTCGTTTTTGCGCACCCATGAGTCCACAAGAAGTCCAGCTCGAGGCCCATTGCACATGTCCTGCTGTTTGGCAAGAGTGACCATGCAAGAGTCTTTTGGCATGACTTTCGAGAGAATGTGTAAATATATAGATAAGGTTTCAGATGTTTCTTTTTATACAGTGGAGTTAACATTCATGGGTGTTGGACTATTTTCCATATACATTACATGTACATGTTTTATTCACCTTAACTGTTGGGACCCACACAAGTGCATTATTGAGAGCCCCTAGTTTTTCGGAGTGGACAACACCCGCATGTAACTCTTGAAAGGCCCAATAAATGAATTGAAACTTTTCTATTTCTTCCATCATCTGATTGAGTTTCGGGTTTTGGACCCATGAGTTCTTTTGGGGCATTCATGTTCGTCAAAGGAGACATGAAATATGACATTCATGACTCAGGAAAGCTTTCATGCAATGTATTTCCACCTCCTTTGAATCCGCAAAAGGAGAAACTTGACGTGAAAGATTTCCATATTCATGAATCGGAGCGTAGTTTTACGCAAGGCAGAACAGTAGTGGCTCATAGCTTTGTGTACGAATGTAATCCACACTTTTTTGCAGTTTTTAGGAGTAAGCTCTACTTGTTCATGTGAGAAAGACGAGATTATTTTCAGCCTTTTGGCTATACCTCTTGAACTACAAGATTTATCCTCACGCCGTGGTCGGGACAAACCTACACAGAAGACACTTTATGTTATTTTATATGACGCATTGGTAAGCGAACACCTTTTTTAATCTGACGAGGTTAACCCCCTTTCGGCAATGGAGTGATTATGCCATTTTCTTGGCCACTGAAAGTTGGCTGAGGTCATCCTCCCAAAAATAACTAAACCCGTCCGAACTTGGATACTTTCCGTGTCGGCTTCTAGTATTGAAAGAGTTTAGTATTTCACCATAGCCCAGAAGCCCCTAAATAATGAATAAGTCCTTAATTACAAACTCTGCGTGCGCAAATGAACTTTTGCAAAGGTCGTTTGTACGCAAAACGAATGTATGTGTCGCGAATGGGTTGCTGTTGATACGCGTGTACGACGATCGTTTAAGAAATTGCTGAAATAAGGAAGATGCTGAAGACGAAATAAGGAAGAATCAAGAACAGAAAGAACATTCTGGTAACCTACAATCCCGTAAAGTCATTTCAAAAATAATATTGAATAGTGTCCCAAAATAGTTGATAGTACATTTCTATAACATTTACGGAAAGGAAATTGGTAAGATTTTCTTATACAAATGTCACTAATTTTCCCCTGCGTCGCGATATTAGCCCTTAGAAAGCAATAATATGTCCCATAAAGTCAAATTAAGCTGTGAGAAAATCGAAGCATTTTCTTAGAAAACAGAATTTTTCAGACCAGCCTCACATAGGCCTAGTTTGTGCACAGGGTGCCAAGTGACATTTGTGTATGGAACTCACTCCAGGAAATCTTTACGGAAAAGCAGTATTTTTAAAGATATAATGAAACTTAAAATGGAAAAAAACTGAAATTTTAAATATGTACGAGTTTAAACTACATGTATCTGGTAATTTCATACAAATCAAGGCTGATGAAGTGTCGATTAATCCATGTACAGCATGTGGAATGTATTGTTGTTCCTTAAAAACTCATTCAATCGGGCCACGGTCCACAGACAAATTTGAAAAATCGTGCTCACATCCATCCGTGGTAAACAAAAATGAGCCAAAACCTGAAATTAATTCATAAAAATCGAAGCTCTAGCTGAATCGCGCACTGAACATTCAGTATACAAACGAATGTCAGAGAAGGGCGCCCGCTCAGGACGCGCGGTTGTCCTACTTTCCAGTGCAGTGCAGCGCAGCGCAGCGCACATGCGTTGATTACAATACGAAGTTGCTTTTTATAGTCTCTCGCATTATTTGGTTGAGAGAGGGCATGTCTATCGGTTCGAACAGAAATACGTTTTCAGCGCATAGAGACTTTTAATGTATTAACGCTTTATAAGAATTGTTCATCGTTACTATTCGAGGTCTATTTTGACATGTACATGTACTTAGAATCAGCATCAGTATTTTGCCATTTTTGGTCATTTATTAAGTTTGCGCCGTTTTATACCCCCAATGGAGGGAGCTTCCTCGATAAGCTGGACGTTTCAGTGGTGATATGATTGGATATTACTGGGGGCTCTGTTTTACGGCTGTGCGTCGCCAAAAGTGCCGGCAAATCTGAAGCATGGGCTTTAGCGCAAAAGGGAAATAGTTGGACCTGTCCCCATCAAAAGTTTTACTTGCACGGGTGTGGTGAAGGGGCGGTTGCCCCCTGGAAGAAAATGAAAAATGTAAAGGAAGAAAAATCGAGAGAAATAGGGAAAAAAGGAGATGAGAGGAAAAGGAAATCACATACTTCTTGGGGTGGGGAATTCTCGAAATTAACTCCCTTTCACTGTTAATGGTTTATCGGTTCGTGACTGATGAGTGCTTTGCCCCAGAAAACCCCGCAAAAAGTGCTTCTCTGGCTTAGAAAAAATCCTGGCCGCGTTCATGCTTTTTATGTAGGGCTGTGTCCGAATCACTTGTGGGCTGCGACTTCAAAATTGGCATGATTGGCTGTTGTTGCGGCTGCAGTCACATTACAATTGGGTCTGTATACTCGTGCTTGACTTGGGAGCCTCAGCCAGGTGATCCGGATGTGACCTTGTGATGGCTGACCTGACCGCCCAGGATTTACGGGGCGGCAAAACAGTGTATTGTTATTCGTAAAAATAAGCACAAGAGAGAGAATGGATGTTGGCCTCAGTCCCACAGTCCCTATGCAGTAGGAATAACTCCACTCTGTATTGACACGGAATTTAACCGTAGCTCCGGGGGCGTATCTACTGCTATGTGTGGAGATTGTGTGTGGGTTTTCCGCACTCTCACGACTTCAAGTTGAGTTTTCCGAGACAGTTTTCAGACCTTATCACTAAAAAGGCGAACGTAGCCAGGTTGGCAAGATGCGCCTGCGTTGGCAGGATACCGAGATGCTTGTCCCCCAAATGGGTCACTTTTTATGCAGTGTTTGTGTTGGTCGGTGCATTCCTCCACGTCAGTTCAGTCACCGAGGTTATAAGGGGTGTCACAAACGAAACCGAATGGCAAAACGAAACCAGAAAACCAAGCCAAAAAAGTATAATTGCTTGAAAATCGTGGTGTTTGATATCAAATTGGAGCTAAAAATATCTTTTAAAAACTGAACATTTCATTTTGGCATTGCGGATCGTAAGATAATCTCGAATGCGTGAGACAGCTGCTTTTTTCTTTCTAAATTCCAAACAAAATGTTGGAATTCCCGTTTAAAAGTATAAATATAGCTCGATTGATTTTACACTTTTAAAGGGATTTTTGGAGGATAGCTATAATGTGAATGTGACATGAAACAGTAACATGAAACAATAACATGTGACATGAAACAGTAATATATGACATGAAACAGTAACATCGACATAAAACAGTAACATGTGACATGAAACAATAACATGTGACATGAAACAATAACATGTGACATGAAACGTTAACATGTGACGAGAAATAACGTGTGACAAAAACCATGGGGACAGAATTACCTGGACGGGACAGAATAACGAGGAGGAGGACAGTTTTATCAAGTTAATTTTGTTCAGCCCGGGACAGTTTTACCGGTGGACAGATTTACCAACTCCAACCGTTCACGGCGTTTGTACTTTTTGGGCGGTTCCTGTTTTCAAGTTGACCCTGCATTGAGAGTCTAACAATCCATTTGGTCCTGAGGGGGCCTAATGCTATTTCCAGGTCCGGAAAAGTTGGTTTCATTGTCGAGGAGGAAACTTCTGCATGAAGCAGATTTGAAGACCAATATTGGATTCTTGTTAACAAAGTTTGGAACGAGAACACTGATGAACCACTGGCAAAGTGGTAGGGTTGCATTTTGCAATCAAAAGTGGTATACCAATCACGTAACTTTTGATGCAGTACCAGGTATTGTTGCGTGGGCAACGTAAAAAGTGATGATGCTGCCAAGATTTTCCTATAAAACATTTGTTTTCTCTGAGTAGCATTGTAATCCATTGAGGAACAAGATGTTTGCCTAACTATTTATAGTTTCTTGGCTTCTTCGATCGGTAGACGGGCAGATTATTGTTAAAAACCATTTATAGCATTTTTTCCCCTAGATGATAGGTTTCCTCGGGAGAAAACAAATGAAGATTTTCTCTATTTGGGATTTTTTTCAGATTAAAGATTTTTGCTTTTCTGCTACATTTTCGAACGTTTAACTTCCGTGTCAACTACGAACATTTCTTATTGTCTCATTATTTTGTTTATTTTATACAAAGTTAAAGCATGATAACGACTAGGAGTTTGAAACATGAAACGTCTTTAAAATAACATTAAAAAGTAGATGAACGATAAGAAAGTTACATTATAAAGTGCACTACAGTGTGAGTCCTATTGACAGTTGAACAAACAGCCCTGGCCTGTTTGGAACTTGAACAATGTTTTTTCCTGCTGTCAATCGACATGGGCATCACTGCTCTGGTCAGGCTAAGTGGTGGAGAATTTCCGAATTGCACTGCGTGTTTTACCAACATTTGTTTTACGACTGGCCAGAAGAGAACACAAAGATTGCACGGACAAATCGCCAAATGGTAGTTGCACGCATGAATGGGGTGTTAATGGATATCATAAATCAGTTACGTCAGTAATTTCCAGCTTCAAACCAGTTGAAAGTTAATCATTAATTCGTTTTAGTCGGTATAGGCGTATACAAAACTGCTTGTCGAAATTTTCTTTTGTTATTATAGCATAAATATTTTGTATCATTGATATTTGTGACATATTTTTATCTGCATTAAGGAATGAAACTTACTGACGTCACTTTAGGGTTTCCCCGGCTAATTCATAAATTAAAAAATTGTGCAGTTCAACGCAAAGTCCATTCACATTCGTCTTTTAATTGTTTGTTTTTTTAATTTTGCATTCGAACATTAATACGTCATTCGATTTCGTTACTTGAGCAGTCATTCGTCAAATAAACTGATTCAAATTCGAATAAGTGTTTTGATCGTTCAAATTTGTCGGAAGGAGTTAAATTTAATAAACATTGTCAGTGTGCTTACATTCAGATTCGATTGGATGATAACATGAATCCTTACTTTCTAGGAAAGAAAAATTCGAAAAAAATTCTGAATGAATCCACCGTGAAACAAAGACAATCATTCGTTTGTTTTGGCATAATAAGCTTCATTACTGGCATTGCATCAAAGTGGATTTTCTGATTAAAAAAAAGACAAAACTTACATTTAAACGAATGGACAGAACATGCGGGAAATTTAACTTACAACTGATGCCATGTAGGTGATTTGTTCGCCTAAAAAACAGAATAGAATAACGTAACATTCTTTGCACGAAAAAAGAAAATGAATGCGATAATATTGAGAAAAGAAAACCATGAAATGGAATTTGAGCGTGTTTTAAGGAAATGAACGGTTGCTTTTGTTGAAACTGACAAGGAAAACCCTATTTCACTTGCGAAATTTGTGACGTGATTGTCGCTTTAAAGCTTCCATTCATGCGTCCCAAACCAATATAGCTGCAAGTCATTGTCAATTGCTATGTTCACCGTACCGGATACAGATTTGCGCAGTTGACGCGACAACGCATGCTCGCATACCCCCAACTTTGTACGTGTGATCACTTTGGACGCCACAAACAATGCACGTTTATGGGCGTTGCTGAGTTTAACACCGTACATGCCGAACTCCATTCAACTGAATTAACAAAAACTTTCAGAGAAGTGAAAGAGAAACCATTCGACCGCAAGAAAAGGCCGATCGTTATTGCACTGTAGTATTAGTGTTCGTCACTAGAGTAGAGACCTTGCTGGAGGTTTCCGAAAAGAGATCACACATACAGGACAGAAACTAAATAAACGATGATACATGTATTTTCCGTTGAAACTTGTATATTCAGATCATTCTTGTTCCTTTCTGTCCTTTGTGGGGAAGAATCTTTTCCGTTTCAATGTTTTGGCTCTTATGTATTTGTTGAACCAGAAAGGCTGACCAGTTTTCCTCTAAGTCACTCTGACGGACCGAGTCCTGAGCAAATGTCGCCACACTGAGGCCGTGCGTGTCTTTATGAGGCCACTTAACTGAAGAGACTATTTTTGTTTTCAAGTATATAAGCATTAGAGCGATGTACAGTGCGCTATTGGCATCTTTGCAGTTTGTATTTCGTGTACCCTGTCAAATGCCCAGTTCATCGGTGTGTGGACTCGACCGCCGAAAACAGTTTTCCGCTGGATGCGACTCAACGCCCTGAAATGGCCCTTTTCCTACCGTGGGGTGTACGTGTTACATTGTAATGCGCATGGTCGATGTAGACCGCTTCTCTCTCTCAAGCTTCACCCAAACACTATGGACTTCAACAAAGCTTGTGCACACCTTCGATGTGAATGGAGGCCACCAGGCGACATTTGTAGCTTGCATAGGGTGTTTGTGGAAGTCTGGGGGAAAGAGAAATGATTCAAGCGGACTTAATAATGATAATAATGATACAGACGATTTAGTGATGCTCCGATATCCGCAAACAATGACGCTCATGGCGCAATACAAACATTAATAAAAAAATAAAAAGTAAAATTAACAACAAATAATGTAACAATCGTTGAACAAGTGGGTTTCAAGAGAAACTTCTAAGTCACGAAGACATGAAGTTGGTTTGGTTGAGAAGATAGCTTCAAATTGGAAATGGTATAGGCCTACTCCTCAACCATGTAAGCCTGCCCTTATTCCTAGTTTGCTAAGAGTTCGTTTGGTTGAATCAGAATTTGACGATATTTTCCTGCTAAGATGAGTTGTTGTTGGGATGCTGGGTTCCCTGGTATAGTTGGAGCGGCAGAGTGTATTCACATCAGAGAGTGTCAAATATCGTGGTTTTTGTAGAGAGGGTTCATTAAAAACGCCAATGCCAAACTACAAATTTTGTTTTTTTCCCCTCTGTTGAACATTGTGGTTTTGTAATGTGGATATTAGGCCTACGCGTACGTGAGGCAATGTGCGTTTTGTACACTTCCTATATACGTCATCCTTTTTCGATGAATGCGAAGTCATTTGTAAGAACGCAGATTAAAAGCAACGGGCAACACTCCCCAAAACAAAGCTAAACCAAGTGCGTGAGCGGTACACACACCCTTGTGATTCAGTTTGAAGGATAATTGCCAATGTAGACATGCTCAAAGCCATACGGAACGTACGGTCTCACTTGCGTGATTAGGGCCGGGAAGCACAAAACAACAGCAACCAAGCGTGGCGAAAGACTGGAATCGGCCAAGCCCTGAAGGCCATGGTTAGTAAGCCTTATGAAAAAAAACGCGAAATATCCATAATGCGACAGGACTGACGCCGGTGAAGCCACACATGGACCACTTTCTGTAGTTGAGCGAGTTAGCAAGATGGGGACCCATCGGGTTTTATTCGCGTTTGCAGTGGCTCTCGCCTTGCTGTGCTCCCCCATCCCTCGATTAGTAAACGGACAGACTACAGGTAACATTTTGACAACTTTTCATATTAAGTTTTGGGAAAACTTCGCGGAAAAATGTATCCGGAAGGTTCGAGAAAAATCGCTTAAGAAACGTTGGGACAGTCCACGTTAATCTAACCAGACCATTAACGATGAAATGAGGTCCGTGGCGATTTTTTTCGAAGCAAATTGATGATTTTCATTTGTTTGCTCCTTTTCCATCTTCTGTTGTCATCCATTTTATGTTTTGTTTCAATTATTTCTTCAGGGAGTAGTGCAGCCATTTTAAAATCCTCTCCTCCCAGCGTGACACCCATAAAAATATACACTGGAAAAACGACATGAATAGTCGAAGCACTTTTTTTGTGTCCATGCGCTTTTCCACATGTTTTACCCATTTAACACATTTAGTGAAATGTGTTTAGGAATGTCTTCAACGCCACACGCTTTGCCGTGGTACAAGTTTAGCTTTTCGAAATTTGCTTAGCATTTAAACACATTCCTAAACACATGACATCAATTTCGTGATTAAACACTTTAAAATCTTTATACTTCATTAAAATGGAACGGTTGCATACATACGTACTTTTGCCAGGAAATTTGTTTTGGTAGCAATTATGCTTCCCGGCAAAAAGGCTCTTGCGACCTTTTTCCGGGCACACGACGAAATGGGCACAAAACAGTGTTGAGAAATGTTTTTTAAACTCTGAGCACATTTTTAATGTAGGACATGACCCCAGCAAACCCATTTTCCCTAATTCCATTCGTGATGTGAAAACAAAATGTGGAAACGTTCAACTTTATATGAATTGATGCTTGGAATGCCATTCTTGGCTTTCATTGTGATTTAATTTGTAGAAGTCTCTTGTGTAAACCAAATTGTCACTTTCAGTGTCAGAAAAATGTTCATTTTGATTCATGATTGGCTTTCGCAAGGATCTACTTGTTGGAGACAGGAAATTTAAGCTGTGGTCCTTCGATGTTCGATTCATTCATCATTTGATATCACCCTTGAAATAATTATCGTCAAAGTCAAAGTTTTGACTGTAATTTTTGTAAAACGTCTTGATATTGGAAACGATATCGAAAATAATGAAAACAGTTGTCAAATATCTTGGGAAAATTGACAAAAATGTGCTGTGACGTATGCGGTTTTGAAGGAGGCCGTGTCTCTACTATGCCTCATTTGCGTTACCTTTGCTTGTGTTGCCCATCGAATTCCGACAAACAGCATGTTAAGGTCCGCAGCACAGCATGCCAACCACACGTGCAATGGGTTTAGGCGCTACATAAGACCCCTCTACAACGGAGTTTGACTTGTGGTCCGTGGGATGTCGACGAAACCCTATGCCGTATAGGGTCCAACCAATATAATGCAGGATTTTCTCGTCCTTAGAGCCTTGTATGTTACGTATGTTAGTCGATACCAATTGAATGGTCCAAAGTTTTAGTTGTCCAAAGGTTTAATATCCTAAAGTTTCGTTAGCACGACTAGCCCATTATAGTCTCGATTTCAAGATGCAGATGTCCGAAGGTTCGTCAGTCCCATTGCAAGTTCAGAAGTTCGCCATTGTAGTAATAGTCTGAAAATTCATCAGACCTAAAGGTCACAGGTCAGGAAACACGGTTAAATGGTCTTAAGGTTTCGATGTCCGAATTGATTGTTATGTTTAGTATTCCAGATTGACAATAAGATTCAATAGGTCGAAAAGACAAGATAGAAGGTTAATAGAAAATGAATGTTAAGCTTGAACTGTACTGAACCTTGGATGCTTTTACGATCATTGAACCTTATAGGAACTAGGACTGCCCAACCTTGAGTTCATTTCAAGACCTTCAACTCAGACCACTTCACCGTGAGTAAAGGTGCCCAAAATAAACCTTCAGCCTATCGGACTTTCAGGCAATCGCATCAACTTATCTGATTTACTAACTACATTTTTATTTCAGAAAAACGAACTTTCGGCTCTAGGAAATGTATGTCTTCAAACTACCGAACCTTCGGACGTCCAAGCGAACCACCCAATCAATGCCTTTAGATTTTATCAAATTAAATAGTGCAATTGGTACAAAAGGACCAGAGATGAAGCCAGTGTAAGCAAGAATAATGCTAACCTGCACATGTTTTCCAACACGTGTCTAAGGGTATACATCGCTTCCAGGCATTCATTTACCATGACAAGTGCCTTAAGATACCTACTTTAGAATGCTTGTGCGAATACATGCCAGAATATGGATGAAAGGTGTATTTTTGATTATGATAAATAACAATTTGCATATGACCTGTGATTCGTGAAACAGTATAGTGACACCGTAAAAAATGACCACGATGCAATTGTTGATCTTGGCAAATTGGCCTAGAAACTGGTAGGTTTAACAAATACCTGCTGACATAAAAGTTGCATTTCTGACAATGGCGGCTGATGATTTGCATTTTTCGCATAAACTGCAAACATCACATTGAAATTAAAATTTCACTGAATCTTATACCCTCCAAAGGAAAAAAAACCAAAAACCAAATTGGTAACAACACCTCGATTGCTAAGCCTGAACGAGAATGTGCAGATGTATGAAAAACGTGTTTGGTGGTAATGGCCTCCACTTATTTGCAGAAAGTAATGATGCTCAAGAATGACAGTGACACCCGTCAAAATGTTGAACTGCAAGATTGAAAGGACAAGAAAATGCTGATCCTTTTTGTGCAGACCATGTGCAGGGTCCACCTCCAAATAATGGTTAGACACCCAGACTACTACTTAATGTTCTCGGACGTAACTTGACATTGACTCTAATAGTCCTCAGACCTTCCTCCGTTGGATGATTGAGGACTTTTACGAATAAGAATGGAACCTACATTCAGTGTAGTGGTTTCTGACTTCAGATGCGTTGCAGATGTGTGGGACTTAAAATACTGGTCTCATCATTAAAAGCGATACATCCAAACTTTGTTGAGGATTTGATGTTGTCACGTCGAGTGTAATACGTGGCGATCGCGTCTTTTTTCCAATCGCGTCTTTGTTGATAAATTCCCCATCTCGGTAAAGAGAGTGAAATTAAGTCATGTTCTGGCCTGCGTTTTGTCAGATAAATATATCACATGTCACTAAAAGAGCTACAAACTAAAAAAAAGCAGAAGTAAATTAACGTGCGTAAAAATCAGGTTTGATCCCTGGCAATACCGGAGGAATGTAGGATAGGCACAATGTGAAGTGTCAGGGTCATTTCTATGAATGCAGTTTATAGAAAATAAATGAGTTGTGAAGACAGACAATCCTCGTGAGGCTGGCTATGCTGGATTCACTTTCCCATGGAAAGAAAGTTTTTTTTATTATGCCAAACATCTTTTTTGAAGATTCAAAATCACTCTTGTACAGTTTGTAAGCCAGAGTCTCAGATTGTATAAAGTAGAGAGGTTCTTGAAACTCTCTTTAAGTTATTACCAATCACAGTGCATACGACGTGGTGCCATTCCAAGTATACATGGGGTGGTCAGGACTAAATATCATCTGCCAACGGGGTTTTCCTTGACCGTTGATCTTTTGACTCGATCTTTTCAGCTCAGAAACTTATTACCTTAAAAAAATTCTTTATATAAGAATACATGCACCCTTAATCGCCAGAGCATGAGCCACAAAGGAAAATGAAAATCGCTCATAAACGGAGACAGAATTTTCTAATTTAAGTGTCAACAATACTGTCTGTACCGATTCATAACGTGGTGTTGACACCTCTTTAAGTCAACGATGCCACCGAGTTGCTGCAGCAAACCTGTAATCTGGCTCCAAACAATTTCAGCACAGAAAAGACTTGCACATATGTGACGATATAATTTCCAATTCTACAGACCTCTTGCGTGGGCCTATTTGTGACGCGACATTTTGTAAACGTGTGCGCTGTCCTGTAATGGCGTCCATGAGCACCACCCACAAAAAGAATCCCCGCAGGCGGGCCGAGCGAGGGTTCTGGAAGCTCGCCGTGTGACCTCTTACTTTCAGCCTGTTTTTCATACATTTATAACTCCCCCACTTGCGCGATATTATTCGATCCCGTTATGACAAGACCCGTACACAAGTACATCGTGCAAATCCTATCTTTAATAAAGAGGGAAAAGTTTGCTGTATGTATGCCCTTTTACTGAAAAGTTTGCTTTTCCTCTCATTTCGTCTCTTGAAATAGCGTCAACGCTGAGCACAATACCATTTGGGCGTCGTCGCAAAAACGTTTGAACTGAACTGAACTTTTAACAAATAGGAAGGCCGTTGACAAAGAGCAGTCATTGTGCCCTTTTCTAGCAGTACCGGTAGTGAAACTGGGACCACTCTGCATTGTTGTTCGTCCGACTGTCAAATGAATCAACCTGAATTTTGAATTTCTGTGGTAACAAATTACATTGATCTGTACATCTTGGTTGAGCTGGCGTGATCGTGCAAGCTCAGAAAGCACAAACCAAGCGTGGCGAAAGACTCAAAGCGACCAAAACACCAAAACTGGCCATGGCACCGTGAAAGGCGTAATGTAGTAAATGCGATAATAGCGACCTGCATTTTACTGTGACACCGTTCCTGTAAATCGAGCGAGTTGAAGATGAAGAGCCGTTGGCTCGTCTTGCTCTGCCCCCCCTCTTTCGATCAGACCATGGAAGACCATGGAATCTCTTGCTACGTTTCGCACTAGATTTCGGGGAACTGTTAGAGGAACTGTCAGAGAGATTCGAGAACACGTAAGGACAATTCAGGTATAGATGTCATGAAAGCAATATTAACGCAGGAAGGGGGTCAGTCTCAATGTAAATCAGGCAAACTGGCGATTTTTACCTCTTCGCTCTTTTCTTTTTTCACTTTTTCTACCCTCCTCATTAGCTTTTTTTTTCAGTATTCCCACGTTCTTCCCATGCCCCCTCCCTCGCGATGCCGTAGCAATTAAGAGGGCAGGACCCTAGCATATACATTTTCCCAGAACAGGAGGAAACGAAAGGGCCAGGTGCTAAATTGTATTAATTGATGAATATAAGGCCCCAAAAGTTCGAATACATGCCTTTCAATAATACGCGCTTTGTCTTTGGACTTTTTTGGCGCAGATTGAATGAGGTATGAAAATTGAATGAGAGTTTCAGTCTCGACTTTTCCATTTGCCCAACGATAGCTATCAAAAATGCCGTCAAATGTGTTAAAACGTTCCTTAATTATTGTGAAAACCTTTACGAACCACCGTTTTTAAACAGGAATGGATAATCCAGGTTGTCTCCACTGTTAGTTACGCGATTATTTGATATCACAATGAACTCAGTTTTGCTGATATCACATTCTCATACATATGGAAAAACTCCACATTGGGAATGGTATTGAAACAAGGAACACAATCGCTAAATGTGGTTGGCAAATGTTTGACCGCTAAACGGCACATTTTACCGTGCTATGTTCAAAGAAAAGGGTGCTTTTCTGTTGTTCCAATACAGAAACCCTTGACAATCGGACTTTTACAAGATCAATATTCCGACGAGTGCCACTTTTTTACCATTGAAAAAAATTCAGCGCTTTGTCAATATGCAAATGAGCAATCAGTGTTGCAGGTTGAGATGTAATTTTATTAATTATTATTTTTTAATCTCACAATTTTTGCGCGACTACAAACTCATGCGAAGCCTTCCATATAAACACTGCCAAAACGGTGGTGTTATGAATGGTACTGTTTTGGTGTTATCGGATAACCGCACCAAAAATTTGTTATTTCAACACCACAGTTTTTACTTTACACACCAACATGTGTTACAGTGCACTGGAGGTATTAAAAGTAACACCATCAGTGTTGAAATAACAACAAAACTTTTAATATAAGTGTTGATATAGTCTTCGGCAAACACCGATGTTACACCCTGGTTTTGCAGTAAATTTATAAAAGAGCTTTACGCTATGTAACTTGGAATATTCGTGTAAACTCACGTGAAACCAAGGAATATAAATTGCAGAATTGCCTCGGGGAGCACTTTGTTTAGGAGATCGAGAATTTTGGGGTGGCGTCCCTGATGCACTTTTTTATTGGAATAAAACAGCTGCTCAGATGCAGTTTCCCGAGCAAAATGGTTCCGGCCATACAAGCATCCATTTAAGACACTCAATATCTTGACACTGATTGATAAATGAAATCCTCATTGGTGTTTTTTAGAGGGGGTTGGCCCCTCGAATCTGCTCTTACCATTTGAAGCAAGTCGAAAACATGTTCCGATGTTACGAGATTTTATCAGATTATATGCGGTTGAGACTATCGCCCCAACATTTAGCAAAATCAATCAGAATATAACGGAACTACCATCAGTTAATTCGGTCCGAGGTCGAAATTAGATCACGAAGTATTCATCCAGACCTCCCAATTGAAGTGTCCACGCTCATATTTCTAACGATTTCATTAAAGCAATTTTTATAATTCGCCATAATCAGAAATTATCACGTCATAATATCGGTTACAAAGGAGGTGTCCAAGTAGATTTTTTTCGGTAGGGGTCAGTGTTTTAATTCAAGCCACAGGCTTATGGTATACATGTGAATAATCAAGGTATATCAACACGTGCAGATGAAACATTACTTTTTAAATTAAGAAACTTCCAACATCCCGAACTTTTCCGTCCAATGTTATGCGCTTTAGGCATGTGAACTTTTTTCAGTGGTCTGAAGGAATCTGTTTCCTCTAGCCGGTTATTTAGTCCGATAGTACGTTGTGGGTTGTTCTGCGGTTCGATAATCTGAAGGCTCATTTTGCGCTGCTTTGTGCAGATTGCAGGTTCTCAAAGCCAGAAAAGGATTCAACTACGTTTAGTGCTTAACAGCAGAAGGCCTCTTCAGAGGTACTCCGCGGAATTGATTGAGGATGGCGCTGAGTCGTTTTTTTCAGGTCTTTTAGTTATTTTCCACAGTTTTCTAAAACGTCTTACCCCAAAGGTGACCATACAATGTTTTTCCTTATCTTGTAACTGATATAAAATGGCGTCCCTGTTGAGCACAATACATTTTGGGGCGTCGCCGCTGAAATTTTGAACTCTACTGAAACTTTAACAAAGAGCCGGGCTGTTGACAAGGCGCCATCATAAGGCCCCAGGCAAACGTAAAAAACCTTGGCGATTCAGCAGTCTTGTTCGACTGACTGGGCACCGAATTGAATGGGTTTACCAAAGGGTTAAGGCCGGTTCATGCTTCACGCGAAAGCGAGTACAAATGCGAATTGGGGAGATCCAATATTTGGGAATTCGCAAAAGTTGCATACACATTTCAACTCGAGCGAAATTTGCTGCAAATCTTTCGAGGCTTCAAATTTGCTTTGCTTTCACATTTGCCTGTAGCATAAGCCGGTCCTTAGCGAGGTGCCGGCACACTGCCGGTGCCAAGACTGCAGACTTGATCTGACACTACACCCTCGGAGTTTCCTTAATCGTATTGGTTCCCTGTTGTCGTGTTTGTGAAGTCCTCAAATGAGCATTCACGCCGACTGTGAAGCTAATTTGTTTGCTCTGCAAACTTAATCACAATATCAACAAAAATATAATAATGACGAAACCCGATTTTGTTATCGCATTCTAATGTATTTAGGAGCTATACTGCTTTGAGTGGATAAACTTCAATGTTTAGTCTAAACACAATGGGACACAAGGCGTAGGACATATATGCTGTATAAATTCCCTTGCAAAAAACTTGAATTTTGATCCCATGACGTCGTTTAACTTAGTTGATAATTTCATTTATCATCAATAAGGGTATTGTGTGAGGGTTGGCCAATGACTATTGGTTGTCACGATATTTCCCTTCAGCACAGTATTGTATAGCTTCATGTTTCAAACTTACTCTTTTATAGTCTAATATCCGATCCTCTTGTTTTTTACTTACTTGTAGCTTTTTATAGCTCGATTACACAATTAACGGGGTCTGTTGGCTGCACAAAAGACCCAGCCATAATTGCATATTCCAGAGGAAATAATATCCAAGAGTGTAAATAATTGTTCCCTTCTGAATATCTGTATTCATACATTGTAGGTACATTACAAATATACCGTATGGCATTACGAAAGGAAGTAAGACCATATTGTGCCTTAAATGGTTTTTACACAGCAGAAACGTTTCTTACAGTTTATACACATATCTTAATTGTTGTACCCATGTTTTAAACACGTTTCAGCAATGACATGTATGGACATTTGCATTGAAATGCGTTTAAAAATGTCCAAAATGCTAAGTGAACTTCACAAAGCTAAATGTGCACCGTGGAAAACGTTTATCATTTACACATTCCTAAACGCATATAAATGAAGTGTCTTAGGTTGAACATGCTTTAAAAAGTGGGTTAAATCGACTGAAATGCTGATTCTAGTTCTCGCCAATAAACAACGGCGAACTATTTTCACTACTCACTAAATAGTACTTGAGATTTACCTGCAAGATGCGACGATGCTGAAATTTTTATTGTCAAGCAGCTTTTACCAGTCTTCCAGAATATTGCTAAAATTTGCTTGTGTAAACCGATGCAAAGTTTAGATATAATTCTGCTAGATTCAGCAATGTTGCAAGACTTAAGAAGGCATTAAATGATAGATTATTTATCTGGGTAGCAAAATTTTCTGACTGTTTATGACTTATTTTTCAAACTTCCATTTTAACACATCATCCCAGATGCTACCACCACATCAAGCCAAGACCCAACCACTACATCAAGTACTGATGCCAGCACCACATCAAGCCAAGACCCCACCACCACATCGAGCCAAGACCCCACCACCACATCAAGCACAGATGCCTCCCCGACATCAAGCACAGATGCCTCCACCACATCAAGCACAGATGCCTCCACCACATCAAGCACAGATGCTACCACCACATCAAGCCAAGACCCAACCACTACATCAAGTACTGATGCCACCACCACATCAAGCCTAGACCCCACCACCACATCGACCCAAGACCCCACCACCACATCAAGCACAAATGGCTCCCCGACATCAAGCACAGATGCCTCCACCACATCAAGCACAGATGCCTCCACCACATCAAGCACAGATGCTACCACCACATCAAGCCAGGACCCCACCACCACATCAAGCCAAGACCCAACCACTACATCAAGTACTGATGCCAGCACCACATCAAGCCTAGACCCCACCACCACATCAAGTACAAATGCCTCGACTACATCAAGCACTGATGCTTCAACCACATCAACCCAAGACCCCAACACCACATCAAGCACAGAGGCGCCCACAACATCAAACACAGATGGCTACACCACATCAAGCACACATGCCTCCACTAAATCAAGCACAGATGCTACCACCACTTCAAGCCAAGACCCCACCACCATATCAAGCCAAGACCTTACCACCACATCAAGCCTAGACCCCACCACCACATCAACCCAAGACACCACCACCACATCAAGCACAGATGCTATCACCACATTAACCCAAGACCCCATGACCACATCAAGCACAGATGCCTCCACAACATCCAGCACAGATGCCTCCACAACATCCAGCACAGATGCCTCCACCACATCAAGCACAGATGCCTCCACCGCATCAAGCACAGATGCCTCCACTACATCAAGCACAGATGCTACCACCACATCAAACCAGGACCCCACCACCACATCAAGCCAAGACCAAACCACTACATCAAGTACTGATGCCACCACCACACCAAGCCAAGACCCCACCACCACATCAAGCACAGATGCCTCCACAACATCAAGCACAGATGCCTCCCCCACATCAAGCACAGATGCCTCCACCACATCAAGCACAGATGCTACCACCACATCTACCCCTGATGCCACAACCACATCAGGCCTAGATGTCACCACTACATCAGGCACAGATGTCACAACCACATCTAGTCCTGATGCCACAACCACATCTAGCCCAGACACTACAACCACATCTAGCCCTGATGCCACCACAACATCAGGCCCAGACACCACCACATCTAGCCCTGATGCCACAACCACATCAAGCCCAGATGTCGCCACTACATCAGGCACAGATGCTACCACCACATCAGGGCCAGATGCCACAACCGCATCTAGCCCTGATGCCACAACCACATTGGGCCCAGACACCACCACATCAAATCCAGATGCCACAACCACATCAGGGCCAGATGCCACAACCACATCAGGGCCAGACACCACATCTAGCCCTGAGGCCACAACCACATCAGGCCCAGATATCACCACTACATCAGGCACAGATGCCACAACCACATCAGGGCCAGATGCTACAACCACATCTAGCCCAGACACCACAACCACATCTGACCCTGATGCCACAACCACATCAGGCCCAGATGTCACCACTGCATCAGGGCAAGATGCTACAACCACATCTAGCCCTGATGCCACAACAACATCAGTGCCAGATGCCACAACCGCATCTAGCCCTGATGCCACAAACACATCTAGCCCTGATGCCACAACAACATCAGGCCCAGACACCACCACATCAAGTCCAGATGCCACAACCACATCAGGGCCAGATGCCACAACCACATCAGGGCCAGATGCCACAACAACATCAGTGCCAGATGCCACAACCGCATCTAGCCCTGATGCCACAACCGCATCTAGCCCTGATGCCACCACCACATTGGGCCCAGACACCACCACATCTAGCCCTGAGGCCACAACCACATCAGGCCCAGATGTCACCACTACATCAGGCACAGATGCCACAACCGCCTCTAGCCCTGATGCCACAACCACATTGGGCCCAGGCACCACCACATCAAGTCCTGATGCCACAACCACATCAGGGCCAGATGCCACAACAACATCAGGGCCAGACACCACAACAACATCTAGCCCTGATGCCACAACCACATCAGGGCCAGATGCCACAACCACATCTAGCCCAGACACCACAACCACATCTAGCCCAGATGCCACAACCACATCTAGCCCAGACACCACCACATCAAGTCCAGATGCCACAACTACATCAGGGCCAGATGCCACAACCACATCTAACCCAGACACCACAACCACATCTAGCCCTGATGCCACCACAACATCAGGCCCAGACACCACCACATCTACCCCTGATGCCACAACCACATCAAGCCCAGATGTCACCACTACATCAGGCACAGATCCCACAACCACATCAGGGCCAGATGCTACAACCACATCTAGCCCTGATGCCTCAACCACATCAGGGCCAGATGCCACAACCACATCTAGCCCAGACACCACAACCACATCTAGCCCTGATGCCACCACAGCATCAGGCCCAGACACCACCACATCTAGCCCTGAGGCCACAACCACATCAGGGCCAGATGCCACAACCACATCAAGCCCTGATGCCACAACCACATCAGGGCCAGATGCCACAACAACATCAGGGCCAGACTCCACAACAACATCTAGCCCTGATGCCACAACCACATCAGGGCCAGATGCCACAACCGCATCTAGCCCAGACACCACAACCACATCTAGCCCTGATGCCACAACCACATCAGGGCCAGATACCACAACCACATCTAGCCCAGACACCACAACCGCATCTAGCCCAGATGCAACCACCACATCTAGCCCAGACACCACCACATCAAGTCCAGATGCCATAACCACATCAGGGCCAGATGCCACCACAACATCAGGGCCAGATACCACCACATCTACCCCTGATGCCACAACCACATCAAGCCCAGATGTCACCACTACATCAGGCACAGATCCCACAACCACATCAGGGCCAGATGTTACAACCACATCTAGCCCTGATGCCACAACCACATCTAGCCCAGACACCACAACCACATCTAGCCCTGATGCCACCACAACATCAGGCCCAGACACCACCACATCTAGCCCTGAGGCCGCAACCACATCAGGGCTAGATGCCACAACCACATCAGGCCCAGATGTCGCCACTACATCTGGCACAGATGCCACAACCACATCAGGACCAGATGCTACAACCACATCTAGCCCAGGCACCACAACCACATCTAGCCCTGATGCCACCACAACATCAGGCCCAGACACCACCACATCTAGCCCTGAGGCCACAACCACATCAGGGCCAGATGCCACAACCTCATCAGGGCCAGATGCCACAACCACATCTAGCCCAGACACCACAACCACATCTAGCCCTGATGCCGCCACAACATCAGGCCCAGACACCACCACATCTAGCCCTGAGGCCACAACCACATCAGGCCCAGATGTCACCACTACATCAGGCACAGATGCCACAACCGCATCTAGCCCTGATGCCACCACCACATTGGGCCCAGACACCACCACATCAAGTCCAGATGCCACAACCACATCAGGGCCAGATGCCACAACCACATCAGGGCCAGATGCCACAACCACATCTAGCCCTGATGCCACAACCACATCAGGGCCAGATGCCACAACCACATCTAGCCCAGACACCACCACATCTAGCCCTGAGGCCACAACCACAACAGGCCCAGATGTCACCACTACATCAGGCACAGATACCACAACCGCATCTAGCCCTGATGCCACCACCACATTGGGCCCAGGCACCACCACATCAAGTCCAGATGCCACAACCACATCAGGGCCAGATGCCACAACCACATCAGGGCCAGACACCACAACAACATCTAGCCCTGATGCCACAACCACATCAGGGCCAGATGGCACAACCACATCTAGCCCAGACACCACAACCACATCTAGCCCAGATGCCACAACCACATCTAGCCCAGACACCACCACATCAAGTCCAGATGCCACAACTACATCAGGGCCAGATGCCACAACCACATCTAACCCAGACACCACAACCACATCTAGCCCTGATGCCACCACAACATCAGGCCCAGACACCACCACATCTACCCCTGATGCCACAACCACATCAAGCCCAGATGTCACCACTACATCAGGCACAGATCCCACAACCACATCAGGGCCAGATGCTACAACCACATCTAGCCCTGATGCCACAACCACATCAGGGCCAGATGCCACAACCACATCTAGCCCGACCACCACAACCACATCTAGCCCTGATGCCACAACCACATCAGGCCCAGACACCACCACATCTAGCCCTGAGGCCACAACCACATCAGGGCCAGATGCCACAACCACATCAAGCCCTGATGCCACAACCACATCAAGCCCAGATGTCACCACTACATCAGGCACAGATGCCACAACCACATCTAGCCCTGAGGCCACAACCACATCAGGGCCAGATGCCACAACCACATCAAGCCCTGATGCCACAACCACATCAAGCCCAGATGTCACCACTACATCAGGCACAGATGCTACCACCACCCCAGGGCCAGATGCCACAACCACATCAGGGCCAGATGCCACAACCGCATCTAGCCCAGACACCACAACCACATCTAGCCCTGATGCCACAACCACATCAGGGCCAGATACCACAACCACATCAAGCCCAGACACCACAACCGCATCTAGCCCAGATGCAACCACCACATCTAGCCCAGACACCACCACATCAAGTCCAGATGCCACCACAACATCAGGGCCAGATACCACCACATCTACCCCTGATGCCACAACCACATCAAGCCCAGATGTCACCACTACATCAGGCACAGATCCCACAACCACATCAGGGCCAGATGCTACAACCACATCTAGCCCTGATGCCACAACCACATCTAGCCCAGACACCACAACCACATCTAGCCCTGATGCCACCACAACATCAGGCCCAGACACCACCACATCTAGCCCTGAGGCCACAACCACATCAGGGCTAGATGCCACAACCACATCAGGCCCAGATGTCACCACTACATCTGGCACAGATGCCACAACCACATCAGGACCAGATGCTACAACCACATCTAGCCCAGACACCACAACCACATCTAGCCCTGATGCCACCACAACATCAGGCCCAGACACCACCACATCTAGCCCTGAGGCCACAACCACATCAGGGCCAGATGCCACAACCTCATCAGGGCCAGATGCCACAACCACATCTAGCCCAGACACCACAACCACATCTAGCCCTGATGCTGCCACAACATCAGGCCCAGACACCACCACATCTAGCCCTGAGGCCACAACCACATCAGGCCCAGATGTCACCACTACATCAGGCACAGATGCCACAACCGCATCTAGCCCTGATGCCACCACCACATTGGGCCCAGACACCACCACATCAAGTCCAGATGCCACAACCACATCAGGGCCAGATGCCACAACCACATCAGGGCCAGATGCCACAACCACATCTAGCCCTGATGCCACAACCACATCAGGGCCAGATGCCACAACCACATCTAGCCCAGACACCACAACCACATCTAGCCCTGATGCCACCACAACATCAGGCCCAGACACCACCACATCTAGCCCTGAGGCCACAACCACATCAGGCCCAGATGTCACCACTACATCAGGCACAGATGCCACAACCGCATCTAGCCCTGATGCCACCACCACATTGGGCCCAGGCACCACCACATCAAGTCCAGATGCCACAACCACATCAGGGCCAGATGCCAGAACCACATCAGGGCCAGACACCACAACAACATCTAGCCCTGATGCCACAACCACATCAGGGCCAGATGCCACAACCACATCTAACCCAGACACCACAACCACATCTAGCCCAGATGCCACAACCACATCTAGCCCAGACACCACCACATCAAGTCCAGATGCCACAACTACATCAGGGCCAGATGCCACAACCACATCTAACCCAGTCACCACAACCACATCTAGCCCTGATGCCACCACAACATCAGGCCCAGACACCACCACATCTACCCCTGATACCACAACCACATCAAGCCCAGATGTCACCACTACATCAGGCACAGATCCCACAACCACATCAGGGCCAGATGCTACAACCACATCTAGCCCTGATGCCACAACCACATCAGGGCCAGATGCCACAACCACATCTAGCCCAGACACCACAACCACATCTAGCCCTGATGCCACAACCACATCAGGCCCAGACACCACCACATCTAGCCCTGAGGCCACAACCACATCAGGGCCAGATGCCACAACCACATCAAGCCCTGATGCCACAACCACATCAAGCCCAGATGTCACCACTACATCAGGCACAGATGCCACAACCACATCAGGGCCAGATGCCACAACCGCATCTAGCCCAGACACCACAACCACATCTAGCCCTGATGCCACAACCACATCAGGGCCAGATGCCACAACCACATCAGGGCCAGATGCCACAACCACATCAGGGCCAGATGCCACAACCACATCAGGGCCAGATGTTACAACCACATCTAGCCCTGATGCCACAACCACATCAGGGCCAGATGCCACAACCACATCTAGCCCAAACACCACAACCGCATCTAGCCCAGATGCCACCACAACATCAGGACCAGACACCACCACATCAAGTCCAGATGCCACAACCACATCTAGCCCTGATGCCACAACCACATCAGGGCCAGATGCCACAACCACATTTAGCCCAGACACCACAACCGCATCTAGGCCAGATGCCACCACCACATCAGGGCCAGACACCACCACATCAAGTCCAGATGTCACAACCACATCAGGGCCAGATGCCACAACCACATCTAGCCCAGACACAACAACCACATTAAGCCCTGATGCCACCACTACATCAGGCCCAGTTGCTACCACTACATCAGAGCCAAATGCCACAACCACATCAGGACCAGATGCCACAACAACATCTAGCCCTGATACCACCACCACATCGGGCCCATACACCACCACATCAAGTTCAGATGCCACAACCACATTAGGCCTTGACTTTACCACCACACCAGAGCCACCCGCCACCACCTCATCAGTACCACCAGGTAATGAATGCTACTCTGAACATTTGTGTTTTCTGTGACCAGTATGACATACATATATGGATTAATTTTCAGTTTTATTTATTTTTGAACATCGCAGTGTTCAGGAGCTGTAAAACCTTGATAGTAAAGCAAAGAGCAGCCTACGTTTGGACAGTTATTGCACTTTAGAAGTTTAACAGTTTTTCGGTACACATGTATTTGCGCAGGTAAGATAGGTGAATGTCAAGACCTTTTTCATGTAAGGATGGTCCGAGCTGGGTTTGCCTATTGCAACAAAAATAAGTATTTTGTTATTCATGCTGTCAGGGCCTTTGTTGGAAATTGTGTTCCATAGATTGCTCATCCCTCTGTTTTAATTCTTTGTGAATGCCTTAGATACTGTAGGTCCAGCAGTTACTTGCCCAGCAATGAGTTTTGAGGATTGCACTGCGGGTAATGATGCAGTGGTTGACTGGCTTACACAACCTTCAGCAGTGGACGATGTTGATGGTCCTATTAGTGCTATCACATGTCGAGATCAAGACAACAACGCAGTGACTTCAGGCGGAGTGTACCCTATAGGCGTGACAACTGTTACCTGTACAGCACAGGATTCTTCGGAAAACTCAGGAATGTGTACATTTACTATCACGATCTCAGGTATTAATTTGGTAATATCAGCATCTTTTTACTTGTAGATAACCTTCTGTTGCAATGATTTATGCTGTTTTAATTTCCTTTTTCCTAGTGTTTCATCACTGAAAATGTACGTTGCATGGGAAAGGCAACTATAACAATTGCCGTATGATACATTTGAAAAAGTTTATAGGTGATTGCTGTTGGTCTTTTTAAAATTATTAACGTCTTCCACAGTGGAAACTTTCCATTGCTGGACTGATGATGTTACCTGTCACAAGTTATATTTGATTTTCACTATAAGCTCAGACACAACACGTAAAATATGAAAAAAACATTTGAAGGCCTCCTACTTGGTTCCTGTCACTGTTAATTCCCATGTTTTTTGCGAATTGTCTCCCGGAGGACTGGATTAATTTTTTTCACCAGTAAAGCACTTTTCCAGATGTACGTTTTTGAAGCACATTTCATACACAATGCATTCTTGCGTTTCACTTTCTCAGACACAAACATTGCCTCCATGCATTAACATAACACACAAGTGCGTTGTGTTCGGCCATCAAAGTTGCCCCGGAAGTGATTTTGACGGATATGCAACGCTTGGCGCAAGTGTTGACGTGCATATGGAAAGGTGCCTTTAAGCAGCATACGTTGTCCAGTAATGTTGGAAGATACATGTATCTGAAACACTTGTATTTATGTGCATTTGTAGCTCATACACAATATAGGATTTCCAATTATTTTAACACCAGCATTTCATACAGACTCCCGAGAAAAAATATTTAGTTTGGCCACCAGCAATGTTTATCTTAATTCCTACTTTCAATTTCCCCAAAAGCCACCAGTAGATTGCATTTGTTGCATTTTAATTATCCTCATTGCTATTATATAATCTAGAAATTGACACTGCATTGAAAATGTGAAAGGTTCATACTTCGCACTTAATTTGGGCAATTTGGCCATTGTATTCTGTTTATGATAAACTTGATCATTCTTTTGGCAAATGTGTCACATCCTTTAGACTTCTTTTGAATATAACTCGTATTTTTTTGACTTACAACATTTGTCTAATTTTTATGAATCATCTTTGCAAAATTAACACAAAAATCAGGAATAGACTTGTGTTGGTAGCTTATGATAAATTTTGTCACCTTAAATATCCATGTCTGGGTTAAAGGGATGAAATTTCCAAAATGATTGACAAAAGAGCAATTTGGTTTTTCAGTACAATGCTTGTGCTTTGTGGGATGATTTTTTGAAAATTAGGATGAATTAGAATACTGTGAGAAATTTGTTTGATTCTGTACCTTAAAAGAAATCCTTTGGTGGCATTTTGAAATCAGAATTATAGGAATTACGCTCCACAACTTTTGGGGATATAATTGAAGTACCGTTCTGGTGAATTTGTGTGACATGGATGTGAAGAATGACTGGGAAAACCTATTTTAGAATTGTTCTTTTGTTACGCACACACATCGGTGAATCTGTGGAAGTTAAAACGTTTCAATGTGCTTGGATAAAATATTCTGTGATAATTTTTTAGAGTTTGTTATGTTTGCTTTGTTCTTTTTTTCCTTGTAGCATCCCCATCACTATCTGTACCTGCTGTCGGCGATCAAAACACTGATGAGGGCCTGCCAACTGCTACTATAACCTGGCCTGCAGTCACAGCAATCAACTCTGACAGTCGGCCCATCATTTGTACAGACTCCCCATCAGGAGCTGCAGTCAGGCTTACAGGAGGTGCATTTGGAGTTGGATCTCATACTGTCACCTGTCAAGTCACAAATGCTGCTGACTGCCCAGCCTCATCCTCCTTCAACTTTACGGTGCTAGGTATGGTATATATATATAGGTACATATGTTTCATCAGCGGATGCACATATACACACAGTAATTATTTTGAAATGTTAAAGGTAGTCAAGTTAGAGGTTGTGAGAGATATCAAAACGTATCTTGTGTAGCATCATTTGGCTTGAAATATTGTCATTTGCAAGCAAACCCTATAGGCTTTCTGTAGCACAGATGATTGTTTTCAGTGTGTCGGCAGCGGCATAACTAATAAGGAGGGGACATATGGACATTAGCCACTCCTACTTGAGGTTTGTGGACCCCCTTGTGCCTTCTTAGAAATTAGAGAAGGAAAAATTCTGATGAAAGTCAGGCTTCGTTATTGTTTGAACCGTGACCAAACCCATTGAGTGGCCCCCTCCAGAAAATTAGGGCCCCCAGTGTACCCTGCGAACTGTATCCCAGTTATACTACTGTTTGTAGATAATGCTTTTACTTCTCTTTGTCTCATTTCTTTGTGGCTGTACGTCAGATAACCTTCCATGTAAACCAGTTCCTACACAAAGTCTGTGCCAGGGAATTTGGGAACACCTTTGTGTTCTCATCGGTGGTTAGGGAAATTTAAGATTTAAAAATACACACTGAATTTCAACAGATGTTTAGAACTTCAAACATTTAGATATTGTTCTCTAAAATATCTCTGATTCAGAAAGCTTGTTTGACCTGGAGAAAGACTTGAAGTTTTGTTAAATGATCAAATTTGACTTCTGTTATCAGATGCTGAAGGTCCAACAGTTACTTGTCCAGCAGTAAGCATTGAGGATTGCACGGCAGGCAACAGCGCTGTAGTCGACTGGCTTATACAGCCATCGGCAGTGGATGCTGTTGAAGGCCCCATTAATACCATTACATGCAGAGATCAGGACAACACTGCAGTAATGTCAGGCGGAATGTACCCCGTAGGCACGACAACTGTGACCTGTACAGCACAGGACTCATTGGCAAACTCAGGAATGTGTACATTTACTATCACAATATCTGGTAAGCCATCTGTTTATAGACAGATCTTTATCTTTATCTTTATATCTTTAACTAGTAATATCAGTGTTCTTTTTATTAGTTTATAAAAAAAAAAATCATTGATACATAGTAGTAGCTAATGGTAACAATTGTGACTGGTGATTTGAACAGCAAGCCATTGGTATTTACAAGTGAACAAATGGGTGTCTGTATGGTTTCATATGGTGACTGAATATGGTGCTTAACGGTGATCCAGTAATGCAACTGTTGACCAATAGTGAAATCAATGGTGCTATTAATCAACGTCAATGATACTCATATGGCTTGGCATGGAAACGTATTGTGCCAAATGTGAATCAAGTAGTACCTCATGTGGTAGTTTAAAGGTTATGTGTGTGGTGTAGATTGTAACCAACAGTTGTAAAAATATAATGAAAAGTTACCACTGGTAACAGCAATGGTGTCCAGTGGTTGGGGCCATTTTGAATGGTACTTACATGGTGTCCAGTTGTAAACAAGTTGATACTCACAAATGGTAAGTGTTAATGTCAGTATATCTGCCATCAGCTGGTTGTAAACAATAACAAAGTAATATTAAACACATTGGCACATGTCATTGAGTGGGACCAATGGTGCAATCACTGGTATACCATTGGGTGTAACCATTGGTGTAGTGAATGATGATGTACCATTGTGTGTCATTGGTACAATGAACGGTATACCATTGCTTCTAGCAATGGTATATCATTTAATATCGTAACATTTGGTGCAAGTATTGGTGTACCATTGAGTGAATTAACCGTGGTGCATTTCTTTGGTACACCACTGATTGCTTAACTCAATGGTGCATCAGTGGTAGCATTCCAACACACCATTGCAGTGGTAACCATTGGTACGTTCAATGGGTAGTTTGTATGTGGAATGGTGTTATTTTTAAGTGGTACACCAGTGATTTTTTGTAAGGGAGGGAATAACCTGATTTTGCAAAATGGTTGACAAAAAGAATTACTTTTTCAGTAGAGTGCTGTTGTTTAATAAGATGATTTTTGCGCTCTTGGGATGAATTAGAACTGTGAAAAATTGGGTCAATTCTGCACCCTACAGGGAAAACTATTGGTGGCACGTTGAAATCATGATTAAAAAGTGAGCTCAACGACAACCAGGTAAGGAAACCATACTACTGTTTGTGCAGTGTGGGTGTGAAAAATCAATTGGAAAACCTATTTTAGAACGATCCTTTGTTATGCACATACATTTGTGAATCTGTTGCAGTTGAAACCAGTAAACGTATTTTGACAAAATACTCAGTGATAATCTTTTAGGAGTTTTGTTTACTTTTGTTTTGTCCCCCCACGCAGCATTCCCATCACTGACTGTACCTACCGTCAGCGATCAAAACACGGATAAGGGCCTGCCAACTGCTACTGTGACCTGGCCTGCAGTCACAGCAACTAACTCCGACAATCAGCCCATCATTTGTACAGACTCCCTGACATCAGCTGCAGTCAGGCTCAGTGGGGGGACGTTTGGAGTTGGATTTCATGTAGTCACTTGTGAAGTCACTAATGCTGGTGACTGCCCAGCCTCAGCCTCCTTCAACTTTACTGTGATAGGTACGGCATGCCTTCATTTGTTTAATCAATGGATGTGTAAATACAGTATAGCCATTTCTTGAAAGGTTGAAGGTAGTCAAGTTAAATGTTGTAAAAGAAAGCAAAAAGTAGCTCTTGTGGCATAGTCTGGTTTAGATATGGTTATATGCACATATATCATGTATGCTTTCTGCTGCACAGAATCAACAATCTTTTCGGCGTGCACTGCTGCAGCTGCTGCAAAATGTGTATGCCACTCCTTGTAGGTAACACTCTCACTCCACTGTCTTCTCCTTTGCTCTGTGGCCGTACCCCAGATTACCTTCCATGTAGGCCAGTTGCCATAAAGGATGTGCCAGGGAATTTGTAAATGTATTGGTGGTTATGTAAGCCAATTTCAAATTTCAAAAACTACACACTGATCAGTGGCGACAAATGACTAGAACTTTTATCCACTGTTCTCTGATAACTCTAATTGAGAAAGCCTGATTGACGAGTAGAAATACTTAAAATGTTGTTGAAAGATGGAATTTGTCTTCTGTGTTCAGATGCTGAAGGCCCAACAGTTACTTGCCCAGCAGTAGGCATCGAGGATTGCACGACGGGCAACAATGCAATGGTCGACTGGCTTATACAACCTTCGGCAGTTGACGCTGTCGATGGTCCCATTAATACCATCATGTGCAGAGATCAGGATAACACTTTAGTGACCTCAGGCGGAATGTACCCCGTTGGCACGACAATCATTACCTGTACAGCACAGGACTCCGCTTCCAATGATGGAATGTGCTCATTCGTCATCACTGTATACAGTATGTAGTCCAGTGTGGGACTTTACTTTGGAATCGTCTGGATGATCTTTCAAAATTCTCACCTTTACTGAAAAAGAAAACCTGTATTCTAGGAATGATGTTCAGTTCAGTTATAGTGATTTGTCATCAAATTGTGTTCGAGTTTGTCTTTTTTGTTTATGGCTTTTGTTGTTTCGATGTTTGTCTGTCCATCTTTAGCCAAAGGATTTTGGCTTTACGTTTTTCCTAAATATTGCCAACTGTTTAATTTTTACAATAATGCTACTCAAAACATACATGCAGCTTCTTATATTGTTTTGTAAATTAGTGGCAGCATTGCAATAAGTACTCATGAATGTATGAAAGGTTGTCATTTTTACCTTGTAACACACGTCACTATAGGCACATGAAGTTGCATGGAATGAATTGGTACCAAAGGTACATTTCTGTGTGTTATATGAAAGTTAATGAGAGACAGCTGATTACTTGGGGACATTTAAATTTCCTTTTCTTATTCCAAAGTATGTAACCTAGCCTTACCCTTCAGAAAGGCCACAAAAGGTAATGCTATTAAGGCAGTGCCAAATTTTTTTAAGCCAAAATATCCCCCCCAAAATATATGTTTTAGGTCTACCCTAGATCACTTGCATGTCCTGCAAGTTATTGGCTGCTGCCTTTGCATAAACCTCATCCTGCCTCCGGATCCCCGGTCACTAGAAAAGAGATGTGTGACCTGGGTTAATTACTGAACAGCCACTACTGATAGTTCCTCTAGAGTTTTTTGCCAAGAATACTCCTCAAGTTGTCTGAACTTAGAAAAAGAAATCAACTAATAAGAAATAACTGGTTTTTATAAGTTGCTATTATACCTCCTGAAATTGTGCTTGGAACTCATCTGAAAAATATCTTCACCTCCTGGCCATAAATCCTTCTTGCCTAAGGATGAACATTTCTGTTTGGACCACTCGAGGAAGTTTGACCTGTTTACTGGCTATTCGTTTATAATTGTGACATGCTAGATTAATCAGACTTTTGTTTTCTTTCATTGGAACAGTGTCAAATCTTCTTCCATTTGGAGTTGCTGTCGGAGATAGCCTGCTCTCTGATTTTGCTGATCAACCAGTGAGTTCAAAGTGATGGCTCTTAGCGAATGAAAAAGCTGAATCCTGATTCCAAACAAAACGTGAACACGATAACATGAACTAAAGTGACACCATACAATGCTTTCTGTTGTTTTGTTTCATTTGCCCTTAAACGTGTTTGCGGCATATGATGCAGAAATGCTTTAAAATTTAACATCTAGTTTCATACATTCTTCAATCTGCTTTATAAATCTTACCTTTGCAGAATTTTATACCCGCTGAAGACTTGGTATCTCCAACATTTCGGCCTCTGTATTTCTTCCCTTACTGTGATGACCTTTATGAGTTTTTATATGTAAGTATCAATACCTCTGTGTACAGTCAAGGGATGAAAGTGTTGTTGGGCAGAGTTTAAATTCTGGTAGGGCCAAGCGACAATAATTGAGCTTAAGGAAGGAAGTAAAGTTTGAAATTGTGCTATGGGACCCCATCCATCTCATGAATATGGATTAATAATAGCAATGTAAGCATGTAACCTGATGAAGATTCATTGAAGTTAAACGTTTTGCTGTGCCGGCAAAGAAGCAAAAGCAAGTCTGTATCAGTTCACGGTCAAATATTCACTTCCTTAGACTTCAAAGTCAAAAGTACATGTTTTTGTCAAGATTAAACCCATTGACGGGTTCTGGAAATACAATTGAAAATTGTGTTTGGTATTCCTGAATACGTGGTTACTTGAATATTTATTACACCAACTAAAATAAAGGAGTGCTGTTACACTCTATAAATCTTGATGGAATTTGATGTTTTAATTGTGTGACATTCAAACAAAACATACAGCCCCCAATCCTAATTTAGGACCATTTTTACCAAACAAAACTTGGACATTATCCTCGCACATTTTTGTGACTTTTTGTGAATTAGCTAATTTCCTCATTATTTTGCGTTGTGTTTTTTCTTCATTCCCTGTTGCAAGAAATTATCAACTTTCTGAGATACTTTCTGGTATCGAAAATTTGTTGGTAGCTCTTTTGATTTCTTGAAGATTTGAAACTGAATTAACGTTTCTGTGGTTTCCTCCATGTTTTTGCAGTTCACCGATAATGGCGTCATTATTCTTTCAAATTTCCGACGACTACGGTACACTGCCAATGCCAAATATGCCTATCCCAATCCCAGTAGATCCTTCTCTGGTGGTACAAATATAATAGCTGCCTTCTGGGAAGACGTTGATGCCAGCCGGTTTGATTCATCACACAATGTATTCTATCAGGTGAGCAGCAAAGACTACATTCGAATCTGTCGTCTAGAGCTAGTTCTAGGCCTTCACTCCATTGGAAATGTGTGGAGACATGCAGACAATAGAACTAGCCATAGCTCTGTAAGCCTGTTTTGGACACGGCCATATGCTGTCAATGCTGGCAAATAGATGCTGGTATTCAGTGGACATTTATGAGGACATACTAGAGGGAAACATCGCATTATAGAACCAATCTGGATGTTTACCCACTGTTGACTTTTTGTTTAGTTAATGCAGGGCTTCTTTCAGCAGCAAATCTGTCTATCAAATTTTCATTCGTGCAGTGTAATTGCAGTCGAGTCCATTACAAGTCATTCTGTCTGATGCTGATTCACAAGCTATTCAAATGAACTGTAGAAAAAACATTCTTTTGTCATATTTCACCCTGTTACTTATGACTGGCCTTGTGAAGGGACTTGAGAAAGGACTTGTGGTGGACTAAAATACAGCACTGCATTCATGCTGTAAAGCAAAAAATAAGCTGCATAACAACTGCTAGCCCAAGCAAAATTCTCTTCTAACCAATTATCACTGATTATGGACCAGACATAAGGAAGTATATTATACATTATTTGATGTAGGTGCCATGCCAGTAAACAAGTTGATCACACATTGAAGTGATCATTTTTTCCTTGAATACTTCTATCCTCTTAGGATTGAAATTAGAGACATAATCCATACTACATTATTACTTTCTCTTACCCACCCCACCAAAAGTTAGCTCTTCCTGCCTCCAGAGTTGTTGTAGCTCAAGTCAGTGACTCAGGTTTTGGTGACTCGAGTCCTGTCTGGTAAATGAATTCTCTCGACTCAAGTCAATGTGAGCAAATGACATGACTTGACTTGAGCCATGCATCAGAAAACCTAATTCGAGTGAAAATTAATAAGACTCGAGTGCCAACACTAAAAGCAAACGTCTGTGCGAGAAAAATATTTGCAGGGCACTGCAAATAGTGGCTTACAGTATTATATTTTGCTTGTTATATATTATTATTGCCATCAAGATTGTCCATGGGGTGTGCCCAAATTTAGTAACCCAGGGGTAAATTTAAAAATGCCTTTCCTTCTTGGTTTATTTATCGCACTGTGTTCAAATATTTGTGATTCAAAGTGAATCGATCTAGATACCTGCCTTAACTCAACTCTATATGTTTTGTCTGATGACTTGACTGGAGTCGATTCACTACGTTACAGTAACTTGACTCGACTCAAGTCCAAAAATTAGTGACTCATTACAACTCTTCCTGCTTATTTCCTTAAACGATTCTGTCCTTCTGACCTTATACGATACTTCTGAAGCTGCTATATGTAATTCAGGTATGTTTAATAACGTGTATCGAACTGGCAAGCTATATACAGTGGCATTTTGCTGTAAAAGCCTTGTATATTAACTGTGGCATGTTGGAACAGGGATTTAAGCACATTATAGCAAAATGCCTGCTAGAAAAAAAGTGTGATAGTGTGTGACCAACTGCCACACTCTATTATGTAATAATTATTTGCACCGTTTTTTACCAGGTTTATGATGAATCCTCGAATGGCGCATTTTTGGCTACTGTGAGTAATATTGTGTCAGCACAGTATGGCAGCTTTTCTGCAAGATGGGCCCTTGCCATCACATGGAGTAACGTCCATACTGTCTTTGAGGATGATTTTTTTGTAAGTGTGAGGTCAATAATTTTCGATGCAGCCAGTAGTATCTGTGTTACATTTGTATAGGCCTGAATTAAAAACGACTCAATTCATACAGCGAAACATTAAGAAATCTGTGACAAAATAGAATAGGCTGGAACATTTTGCCTTTTTTGCCAGTTGTGATGATAGAAAAACCAACATAGTGGCAATGCTTTATGACAATTTTCTCCATATTACAGCATGTTGCAATTAAAAGGCTTTGTAAGGTTGAATTTATGAAACTTTATCAATTTTAACACAAATTGTTTTGCCATGTGTCTAGTTATTTTGGCAATGTTAGATTGAGATATTTATTTGAAACTTGGCATTTCATTTAAACTTGAAGCGGTTTAATCTTGACATTGTATTCCTCATGCTAATTTGGCCCATGAAACCTCCTCTGAACTTTTTACCATCCTGATAGGGTAGTGTGTAGCTCCATACTGCATTTAATTTTGGTGCAAAATGCTATCGCACAATTGCCATGTTTGCCCTAATCTGCAATTCGTCTCATTCACAAGTCAGCCATATGGAATTGAAAGCGAGGCTGACTTTTTTTATTTTGGCACCTGTAGACAAAAATAAAAGCACTATAACAAAACTTCAGTACAAATGAATACTATTTATGCTGAGGAAGAATTTAAAATTTGTGATTGATTACATGTTTCAAGCCACGTTAGAAAATAGTCTGGCACTGATTTCATACTTAAGTTTAAATAAGATAGATGTATGAAGCTCAATAAAAAATGGCTTCCCAGTGAGGGGCGCACATGTGAGCTCCGCTGGCAGGAATGGAACCGATACCGTCTGCAGAATTGTATCCACCTATGAAGAGATTCAGAAGATGGGATCTGACTCATATTTATATTTCAATCTCCACTCTTCACAGGCGACCAGTACCTTTCAAGCGATTGTGCTGACCGATGCAGCACATAGCTATGTCATCCTTAACTATGATCCTTGCGGTATGAATTGGAACCCGGAACTCTCACCCGCCGAAAACATCATCATGGGTTACTCTTGTGGGTCCGTCGGGCGCCGTGTGTTTGTGGACTTACCACCAGGGGCCTCCACATACCGACCGGGCAATGTCGTCGGAAATGCTGGGGTAGGGCGCTGGATCTACCAGATCGATGCACTCGGATCTGACTTTGTCAATCCTCGTCTGTCCTGCTTTGATTGGTACAACCGTCAAACAGATAACTTGTTAACATACTTTTCAGCTCGTCGACGAAGAAACACTTGCCCACCCAACATCATTTTTGCATTATTTTTTGACTGGAGGTGGTGGTTAGTGAGAGATAGTTATCTTCTGCCAAGAAGATTTCCAGCAAACAGTTGTAAGTATGACTTGAATCCCATAGCTCTGTGAGATTTTAGAGCATTTATAGTTATTAGAGCATAAAATCCAATTTCAAGATGTAGTTTTGCTGCCTTTGTGTCTCATTTGAATGATGGAAAGAGCTGACACCAATTAATATTAGAAGTGTGTTTCTCTTCAGATGAGTATTTAACAAAGGACAACATGTACAGCTTCTCAAATTTATCAAACTCAAGAGTTGCTTTTAATGTAGATCATTCAGATTTTCCTCTATCTATTTTCAATTAGCTACTTAAACACGCAGTCAAAGCATTCATACCATGGACACTTCCTAACCATGACTTGGAAGGCCATTCATAATCTTTTCAAGATTTCTTTTCTGGCATTCAGAAACTCTATGCATGCTCGATAACTACTTCATGGTTGTCATAAAAGGCACTCATTTGTCAACAGGACACAATGGAATTTTAATGCAATTTACCATTAAACAAAGAAAACACCCATTAACAGTGCAAGTGTGCAAAGTACTGAAAGCAGTTAACTGAAAAACAGTGCCTACCGTACCGTTTGTTACAATTTTGGCAGTTATTTTCAAAGTGCTTGGGAAAATGTTAAATTCATGCTGAAAAACCAGATAAACATAAATACTTGAACCCCATGAACACAGCATTTGCTTCATCATGTAATCCCATAGAAAGATTTGACGAGCTATATTTTGTGCCGTTTCCCTGCCTTAATGTGTACATTACTGTACACACAGATAACTGATTGCGGTTGCCTACATTTTGTTCATTACATCTAGTTCTTTGCTTTGCGCATCGGTTTCAACGTATTGGCTTTCCTGGCCCATTGTGTTGCTATAGCACACGATGGTGGGGCCTTGTTTCAGGAGTCTGGAGTGGACGTGTGGCCTCAGTTATGGAGAGGTACCCTCCTCTTCGCATCAATAGTCCTGTTTATGATCAGCTCCGATTTCGTAAGCACCCATGGATTGATTTCATTAGTTTTATCTAGCAGGGTTGTTATTGTTATTTTTAATTATAATGTATAGGTTTAGCTGTGATTCGTAATTTTAATATCACCGTGTCTAGTATAATTACTTTTCTTTTAGCGTACGTGGGGTTTGAGGGATCAAAATATCACTGATGCCAGCAGGGTAGGTCTCGGTAAAAGTATTTTCCCTGCTGGCGGGACAGACATATCCCCATACTGCGGTTTGGGTACTAGCGCATTGTCAGTCAGTCGGTCGGTTGGTCGGTCGGTCGGTCGGTCGGTCGGTCGGTCGGTCGGTCGGTCGGTCGGTCAGTCAGTCAGTCAGTCAGTCAGTCAGTCAGTCAGTCAGTCAGTCTTGTACTACACAGTTGATCATTTTTTTGAAAACGGCGTATTATAGATTTTCAATTATTATTGTTAATATTATACACGTGTCTCCAAATATGCACTTTGCATTGGGAAGAGGTTAATAAGGGAATAAATATGCTTGGCCGGTCTTAAATGTGTGAATGGAAGTGACTAATGCCCCTAAGCCGGTTAATTAGTTAAAGAAGTCAATACATGATAGGTTTCCAATGCTTTTGTGATTTCATTCATTTCATTTTCCCGAATACCTCCGTCCGTTTTACGGTACATGTATATCCCTTGTGCAAATTGTCCAGAAGAATCTCCACATACAGAGACTTGCCGCGTGTGATGTGGCACATTCCCTGTGCTACCTCCCATGCAGACTCTTAACCAATAAGTATTGAGTATTAGTAAACTGTCTTGTATCCAGGTGCCAGAGCTTTTTATTTTAGGCAGCGGGCAATATCACATCTCAGGAGGCATTATCAAATGTTAATACATGTTCAAGTTGCAAGCTGTTTATGAATTTTTCATTACATGTCTTGTCCTTACATCGTCGTATATTTTTAACACTGTATGCTCATCAGTGTTTGTCTGAGAGTGCTTAAATGTGAAAAACTCATAAGTATAAAGTTAAACTTGTTACAACAGTTTGTTAATCATCTTTTTGGAATCTTCACTTCTGATTTTTGCCATAATGCTGTGTACCGAATTAATGTTTCAATAATGTATCAAGTTTTTAAGTTTAGTTTGGTCTATACACTTAGCTTTTATCTGACAAACTTTACTAAGTTTGAGCTATTCTAATAAACAATGTTTTGACCATAAGAGATATAGTGCACCTGGCAGATCTCTAGTGACTTGTTTGTGTTTGGTCTTGATTTACAGAGGAAGACGTACTGCCCCGCTATTATTGCTGTGAGCAATCGACATTGTGTAATCTGTATGTGGCAAAGAGACCACGTCAGAACTGGTCAAGGTATCGACCACCATGGAGGAGTAAGTTGTTTATAATAGGTCTACTGTTGTCTTTTGTCCTGTTGTGTTGAGTTGGAGTGCTAGTGACTGTTTTGTAGCAATACCTCGATAATTACTGCTGATAGGTCCTTATTAAAAAATTGTACTAAGAAGTCATTATTCAAACGATTGTTTGAAACATGAATTCGGGTAAGAAATTTGGTTGAAATTGAAATATGTTGGCCCTAAAAATAATTTGATAAATAAAAGTAAAAAGGTAGAGTATTTCATTTCCTTTCATACCCAGAGTGAGGCCCTAGGAGGTTTTTCAAATATTACATTTGTGCCATAATGACCTTTTAGCACTGAGCTAAATAAAATTATGGTGCCGAAATGTAACTTAATCTGCCTGCATGAATCAGCTCAAAGTGTCATTGCTGGTGAAACTCAAATTTTATCCCTTTTCAAGTGAAACTTTTTTGACATTTGTAATGCATCATCGGATCGGATGACAAACGTAAAACAATGCCTGTTTGTACAGAACCTTATTAAAATGCTCAAGCTGCCCTCATTTCATTGAAGATTCGGAGTAAAGTATATCCATAACTGCTAAAGATAGTTTAGCCATTCCTATTGGCAGAGAACCGATCACATGGCCTGTCTTGAGCCATTCTTCATGTAAGGAGATTGTCTACGACTGCCTGCAAGAGGGACATACCATAGCATGGCTAGAGAAAATGAAATAGACTTGTTGAACAAAATGATTAGAAAATTTGTAATTTTCAATTTGTTTTGACTTTCTGACTTGAGGTATTTATGGATAAGAATAAATATGATGCAGTGAAAATGTGGAAAACTTGATCCAGATCAGAACTTTAACTACGGACACCTGATAATTTGATAATGTCATGTCCGCATGTTCAATCCAGTCTGTTCAGCTGATTTGAGTAAGATCTGCTGGAGAAAAATGTTGATGGAGTCTTCGGATGAAGGAAAAAGTAGATGAAGTATGAAATGTGTGGATGAGAGACATCCCCCTCAAAAATAACCCCTATACATCCAAAAGCCCTTGTGTGAAGCACCTTCTGTACTACCTAATTTTCAAGCCTGATGAACAGCTCAGCAACAGTCAGCGGTGAAAACATTTTTATTTTGCCTTTGTCGACCCACCAGCATGGTTCTTTGGAGATCCCCATTTGCGGACGCTGGACGGCATGGAGTACACCTTCAATGGCCTGGGTGAATACACTGTGGCTCTGTTTGAAAATGATGCTGGCCAAAGATACTTTGAGCTGCAAGGCAGGACACAGCGAGCATTCAACTCCCAAACCCAGCAGCTATCCCTGGCTACATTCTTTGCCGCGTTTGCTGCTGAAGCTGACGGTGATGCAAGGGTTAGTGGCTACTTTTTGTCAAGACTCTTGTAGTCATAGAAAACATAGGGTGTTCTCATTCTGGCTAATGATTGCAGGAGGGGTTTTGGAGGTGGTAAATCATTGAATTTTGCCTCAAACTCGATGTAACTTTTTAAAAAGCATTCATGTTTTAACTCGATGAGAATATATCTGTCAGCCTTTAGGAATAAAAATGAAACAGACATTAATGTGCATTGCTATTTTCGTTCACGTTCATGGACAAAAGAGAACTATTACCATGAATTAAATGATCATTTTTATTTGCTTGCAGATTGAGGTAAAGGTGAACAGTGAAGGGACGGATTTAGAAACAAAGGTGAACGGCAACACTGTTTCACCTACTGCAGAAGGTGAGGCAAGCTTGCAGTATCAAGTCACTGTTTTGATTATTTCCCTCTTCTGGCCTTAGTTTTCATGAAATGACAAATTTAAAAAAGAATGAAACATTCTTTTCAGGTTTGGAGTTTGGGAATTTCACTGTGCAGAGAATGGAAGATCCAATCCAAATAATTGCCATCTATCCAGAGGATATTCGATTCACTGTCAGCATCCGCAATGGCTTCGCTGATATCTCCCTACAGCCTGGTCAAGACTACATGGGGAGATCAAAGGGATTGTTAGGTAGGGCACAGCATGTGAAAATGCAGTTAAATTGCAGTCTAATTCTACCAGGCTCTTACTTTGTGATAAACTTTGGGCTCAACCCAGCAGGAAAAGAAATAGAGTGAGAAATTTTGAGAAACAAGTTTGTTGTGGTTGTACAGAAACAACTGAATGTGGCCTTTGTTCCCCACTATATTCATCTGCACGCACTTAAAATATGCATTATACCCTTTCAAATATTGCAGGAATCAAGACTGTATCACAAGACCAGCTACAAAAATCGAGTCACACATTTAACAGTGAACAATGAGAAACAAAGAGTTTTGTTTTCAAAACTTGTGAGTTTAATTCATACAGGAGGCCTTGGTCTTTCAGGGTCTTTTGTTAGTTTCGAGGGGTCAATAATAATAGACAACATTCCATTGAAGTTTGCATCCCTAAGTTTGCATGTGCCCTTCCCCCACTAAAAAACAGATGAATGGATATTGAACAACACAAACAAAAACTTGCCCCCAAAACCACACCACTGAAAGCTGGTGCCCCCATAAGATGCTGGTGCCCCCACTAGTTTAATCCTAGTCACGCCACTGTAACTCTCCCTCATTAAGCAATAAGTTGCTATTGTTAAGAAATCAGTGGCTGCTGTCTTTTAAATGAGAATCTTTGAACGATTATTTTCTACAGGCCTTTGGGATGGTGATCAAATGAATGATCTACAGAGGCGGAACGGTAACTTGCAAGAAGCTACTGGCCCAAATGGAAACTATTCTGATCAAGATGTCTTCAATTTTGCTGAAACTTGTACGTTTTTACATGGTTTCATTTTAAAGCAAGAATGATTTTGAATGTGAATTTCAGCACTATGTGCTTAAATCCTTATATTTAATCAGGTTCAAGGCCTGGATTAACTCTTTGCAATAAATAATGTTATATGTTGTGAGTAAAATTGTGATTTTCCCTTGTTAATACCTGCTTTGGTAGTGCTGGTGCAAACAGCAATGTTATCTGTTTCAGTCATTAAACAGTAAAGAACCAAAGCAACAGTTACAAAAAGAGCCAAAAGATTCTTGTCACATCCCTCTGTTTGTTGTTTGAATAATTTGTCACTTGTGTCTATTAAACATTCTGTCTTACTGCAGGATACACAGGTTGAACTCAAAACACTTTAGTGATTATGCAAGGAGTGTTTGCAGCACCAATACACTGACAATTTTGCAAATCTGGCTGACTTGTGGTATGAATTGAACTTGTGTATAACCTTTTGACTTCTTATGTACAGGGCGTACAACAGAGAGTGATTCTCTCTTCTATTATGTTTCTCCTGATGAGAGCTGGGCAGAGCTGAATGATTTGACTTTCGTACCAAAGTTCCTGGACGATCTCATTAATGAAGCTGATACAGTCTCGCTCCAGACTGCTCGAGATACGTGCGGACAAAACAAAGTGTGCTTGTACGATACCTTGGCAACGGGAAATGAAGCGGTCGGCATGGCATCCATGGAAATCAACGATCAGAATACTGCTGATTTCATGACTGCAAGTATGCAGGGTTTAAACATCTGGCGATCCAACCGCGTGCATGAACGTCCAACAGCCATTGAATATGAATATATCAGGGGCCCCTCTAGGTTTTACCTGAAGAGGGAGGGGGTTAGATTATCAGGAAAGGGGCTCAACTGGCAACAATAGTCATGCCATCTTCTCCATTTTCACTTTCCACTTGAGCCTTAGAGATGAGGTTTAACCCACCTTTCCCCTTTAGTACATCTGCGTTTTATCGAACATTCAGATGCATTTACAAGATCAGTTGCTTGATAAAAAAATTGTCTCGTTATTTTTTCTGACAGGGTTTTTAATGATCCAGATGCGATAAAAACCATGCTTCTTCTGTGAATTGTCCTCACTGTAAACACTAACAAATCTACTTTTTCCCCTAGCCAATTCCCCTCCCAACTTTACGCTGATCATTGAGGAAATTGAGGTGGTCGTTGGGCAGCCTTTTACACTGCAACTAGAAGCTGTCGATCCTGATGGGGACCAAATTTCATTTGAGTTGCTGGAAATGATTCCAGGTGCATCTCTCACCTCTCCAGGTCAGTAAAAAGTGGCAAACTAAAGGTTTCCTTGAACTCCGAAAGTTGCGTACATTCCAGAATTCAGTCCATTGAAAATGACATCATAGAACACTGGAAGTTAATTTGCAAGGACTTCTAACATCAATTCAGTCTTCATTGGAGCCAAAATAAAATGTCTACACTTACCATCACTTATCGTTGTAGGTATTCCCACTTGCTTTTGTTAAAATTTATTATTTAGTTACTTTTTGATGTCCAGTGGGTGAAAGTTTACAAACAGAATTTCTTCATATACACCGAGTTAAGGCAAGCTTTGTGTCACATAAAAATGCAAGAGCAGCATATACTAAAATAGTGCAATACCAGAGCAGAGCTTTTATTCACTCAACTCCAAAACTGTGTACTTTTTTGTAGGAGGGCTGTTCACTTGGACACCGGTTGACAGGTCAGCGGTCAGCCTGGGTTTCTTAGCAAGTGACGGGAGTGCCAATGCTACACTAGAACTAGTTGTGAAACTTTGCGGTTGCATGAACAATGCCACCTGTCTGTATGATCAGTTTGTGTCTGGAACCAACGTTATGGCAGACCGCTTTGGTGTAAGTGTCTGTCATTTTGGATAACCACTGTCATTTTTATAGTCTTGGCCTTAGCCAATATACCAAGTATCCCAAATAACAAATCAGTCCTACACTTAACAGCCTATTTTTTACATTGTAAGCGTTTACGTGAACTTAAAAATCATTTAGGCAACTGTCAATTAGCATTTCATTATGGCAAAAGAAATGCCCCTTTGGTAAACTAAGTAAAATATGGCTTGCACAATAATTGCAATATATTTCCACCATTTGCTACCTTCACGGTGAAAAGCTTCAAAGTTTATATTTCCATTATCCAAATTGGTCAGGTGGCCTTTAATACAAATCTACTCCAAAAACATCTTTTTTGAAAGGAATGCTCAAAGTTACATGAATTTTCATGTATATACAATAGATGCCAGAATCATGGGGTCTATGATGAGTTATGGAATTTACCTGCCAGGGGATGGCTATCTGACCTTTGCCCAGTTGTTATACTGGACATTATGGAAACTTAGCATTCTGTTTTAAATCAAGGTGGTGTTGTGTAACTGTACGCCCGGCTGGTCAGGGGAATTCTGCGAGGTAAACTTTGACGCCTGTGGAGACAACCCGTGCTATCCAGGAGTGGCTTGTTTTGATGACGACCCACCATCCCTGAATTTCACCTGTGGATCTTGTCCAGCAGGATTGGAGGGAGATGGCAGGATATGCATTGGTGTGTGGCAACTTTGCAGGCTGTGGACCATTTCTCCAGATAGTTAAATTTTTAAGAGACATTGAGAAACAGTTGGTCAATTATCTTCAATTTCTTGATTTGGAAGTTCATTTCCAAGCTTGGGACTCTCTTGCTGTGTGTGCATATTTCCAAAAGTTTAATATCAGCACATGCAATCCAAGTCTGAAGCATGAGACAACTAGTCCTGTTTTCAGACACTGAAACAGTTAGTCAACTTCCTTTGTCTTTTTAAAAAGGTGAAAAAATCGAGCCGAACAAAGAATCTTTAACCACAACTGCTTATTTTTATCACTTGAGTTTTCATTCAGGTGTAAATAGGTCCTTTTCAACATCTACGCAATACTAGTATATATATTTATTTCATTGTGATTTAAAATCCCAGTGAGGAATGTCTTACGTAAAGGAAAATGTGGGAGTACTTGTCCAATTGTTGACCCGTCTCAGTGAGACAGTATTATAAGACAGAGTCTCCTGGGCCAGCTATGAATGTGATTTTAGATTTAAGGAGTGCCAGTAGGAGAAACAGCGACCAATAATTTCATTGAATTTCTTTGGCAGACATTGATGAGTGTGTTTTGTACCGAGATGAGCCTGCCAGTAGTAACGGACGAGGTTGTGACCAGAATTGCTTCAATAGCCTCGCCAGCTTCAACTGCAGCTGCAACTCCGGATATCTCTTGTTTGTAGATGGGAAACGTTGTATTGGTATGATATTTGTTTTCATTTTTTTATCTTCATAAGATATTGCCAACTAGCTATGTCAGGCTTGCTGTGATGGTGAACTATGAGTGTTCTGTCGTATCACATACAGGATGCTGCCTTTTAATTTGTTTAAAGCAGTCTTCGTTTCAATCTACAAAATGATTCTTTTCTGCCTCATATATAGATAACCTCATTTTAATTATGGGAGCTACAGTGGAATGTAGGATGTAGTAGATGGTATATGTGCGATCCCCTGGCTTTACTCTGAAATTTCTCTATCTTATCTTTGGCCAGGAACTGTGTTGGTGGCAATGAAAAGGATGCACTATCGTCATTCAGTAAATTTTGATTGCAATGTTAGTTACAGTCTTAACTCCATTCTTTGACACAGAACATATGCGTTTCACTTCTGAGTAGCATCTATGAGATGCTTTGTCAGAGTCACCCCCACCTTTAAGGTTGTTTAAATGAAACGTTAGACAGCTCCTGTCGAAGTCTGTGATTTCTGGACACTTGTATGGCAAAACTTTGAAACTAAATATCTTGTGGATATTGCTATATTCAGTCTCTTTTTCACAAGTTTTTATCAAGTGGTTTGTATCTTTTCCCAGATATTGATGAATGTGACCTTCGGATAGACAACTGTGCTGATGATGCCATGTGCAACAACACCGT
Organism: Acanthaster planci; assembly: GCF_054643075.1. Classification (NCBI taxonomy): domain Eukaryota; kingdom Metazoa; phylum Echinodermata; class Asteroidea; order Valvatida; family Acanthasteridae; genus Acanthaster; species Acanthaster planci. Next base: position 9,650,524 of record NC_141787.1, read on the forward strand.
GGGTAGCTTTGAGTGCATCTGTAATGAAGGCTTCATGGATGTCACTGGTGATGGCACATTCTGTCAAGGTTTGTAATTACATTTCGGGAATAGAAGAAACAGTATTGAGAGTTTATTGAGGGTGCAGTTGTAACAGCCAGAAATGATTTCAATTCTAGTTTAACATCATGCACTTGCAGGGTAGATTGCACAAACCGGTACCATCATTAATTTGTGTCAAATTTTGTCCAGGTGTGACTTGAGTCAAAATACCATGATTCCTGCAGAGAATTTATAATTTGATAATTCTCTTTGTAAGAGCGTTTCGAATTTCCTTTGTTGCTTTTAATCCATTTCATATTCTTACATGTAGATTCTGTGAGTTTCTTGGAAGGCATGGTGCTCGTAGGAAATTGTTGCACTTCATTTTGCTGCTTTACGTCAGACATCTTTGTTCATTATGGTGATTTTTAGATATCAACGAATGCACTGGAGTAAATGGCTGTGACAGCAATGCTACCTGTGGTAACACCATTGGTTCTTATCGCTGTACATGCAATGAAGGCTACGAAGGCAGTGGATTCACTTGTGCAGGTATGACTCGAGTAATATTACTAAACTTCTGATCCCTGATAGACAAGTAGATTTTGCTTCTTGAGGGTAATTTTATTTTATGCCATTTGGAAGACAAATGACTAAGGCATTCTATTGTGAGTGAACTTGGCATGTCAGAGAAGCAGACTTAGTATTTTTTGAGCGACGGGGTGGGTAGAAATTGCATACAAAGACAAAGCTCTCCAGCAGTGGAGCACAATTTGTAGTATTGCTGTTTCAGCAACACAACATTTGGACCCTGTGTTCCTTTGCTTAAGAATCAATGACTAAAACCCCTTGTAAGTAAGATGAAGGTATACCTGCTAATTCTGCACAGTGGCGCAATAGGGCTAAATGTTGGGGGTGCACCAAGGGGTGCACAGAGGGGTCCCCCCATCTCTTACAGTTACACCACTGATTCTGCACACATGTTCAGTCCTGAGGAATTATTCTGCTGGTTTAGACCAGTGTTGCCATGCTCTTGACTGTAAATATTTTTTGTACTGGTTGTCCATACTGAACAAATAAATTCTTCACTTACCGACTCGCCAGTCTTTTTTGACCCATAATGCAGGTCTGACAAGTAACACCAATGAAAGGCCATCAGTGAAAGATAAGGAAAATGCCTGCTGTATGAATTTCTCGTGAAAGTTGCAAAATGTGTACAAACCAATGTGTGAGCCTTTGTCACCCTTGATTGTTTCTGTATTTTGATTTTTGGGATCATTTATTGGCAGTTTATTCCTGCAATGACCCTCAGGTTAATGTACCATGAAATATTACTTGTAGAATTCATTTGAATTTGTCGTAGATATTGACGAGTGTAGTAGAAGTCTTGATGACTGCCACACCCAAGCAAACTGTACCAACACTAATGGGTCATACAACTGCACCTGTAATGATGGCTGGGCTGGCAATGGACGTACGTGTACTAACGAGAACGAATGCCAGAGGTCGCAACCAGTCTGCAACGTAAATGCGACCTGCACTGATACCATTGGCAGCTTCAGCTGCCAATGTAATGTTGGCTTCACAGGGGATGGTCTGGATTGCCAAGGTGAGTTATCATATGATATGTCGTACCTCTGTCCCCATGATGATGGGAGGACAAGAATAGTGTAAATAAAAGAGACATCAAGGTGCCCCAGCCTCCAAAAAAATTCTAAAAATGGGAGAAAAGCAATTTTTGGCCCTTTTTCAGTTCTCTTCCTTTCCAAAGCATGTAAAAAGCCCCATAATGTAGCCTTATGGCCCAGAAAAATGATAACAGGTTACAGAAGTAACTTGCCCCCTAAAGAAAACATTTTTACCCCCAACTCTTTTTTTCTTACAGTTCCCTGCCTGAACTCAAAATTTTAAAGAGGAACAATACTATGGATTCCTGGGCATGAGTCCAAGGGCTATGAATATTACAAGGGATGGGCATGGACAGATTCCTTGTGTAGTGGGCCAAGTAGCTCAGATTGATGATAGGTGTGCCACGGCACCACTCGTACAGAATTCAGTTACTCTAGATGCCATTCGTTTGTTGCAGATATTGATGAATGTGCACTAGATATTGACGGCTGCCAGCAGGAATGTGTCAACAACATAGGTTCATTTAAGTGCACGTGCAATGAAGCATTCACTCAACAACCAGATGGAAGTTGTGTGGGTAAGCGAAGCTTGTTTTGCATTTTTCATATCATTCCGGGTTGAAGTTAATGGATGCTGAATTTCTTATTGGCATCACATTCATATTTCCTTCCAAGATTTCCTTCCGGGAAGTCTTCCCAATTCAGTGCAGTAGATATACATTTTTTTTCACCAAGAGAAAGATATTATATGCAACAGGGTAATTCAGTTACATATTCGCTCGCAGGATATTCGTCTGTTTAGCAAAGTCAGATTTTCTAATCTCTGTGACTGAATTGAGGGAACAGATAATTTATTTTGCAATGTGTTTCAAATTTAGTTGGAGCAAAGCTAAATAAGAACCAGTGTTGTTGTTCAAGTCCATCACATAAGTCCCTTCAAAAATCCCATCGCAGCCCAAGTCCTTAATGAGAAAGTTCTTTATGAGTAACCGGGTCAGCAGTGAACCCTTTTGTAACAGTTCATTTGAATAGCTTATGACTTGGCTTAAGACTGAATGACTTGTGATGAACTTGCAGGACTTGTATTGTGATAGACTCGAGTGGTGGACATTTAATTTACCTTTCGTTGGTGAACCAGCGAAGTTCATGAGTTCTGACCAAGGAGCCTCTGTTGCTGAAAAATAGTGCCCTCTCTTGGTTCAGCTCGATGCCCATTATCCTGTGTCTGGGGGTGAACTGTCGTGTACTGTTTTTTACCTTCTAGCTCAGAACAACTGCTCTGCATCTGCCATGTGCATCAACGGTGACTGTTATTTGAATGGATCTAATGTTGAGACTTGTCTGTGCTACAGTGGTTATGAAATAGCTACTGACCCCATGGTGTGTGAAGGTAAGAACAGCACGTTTACATGCATTCTGCTGTTTATTTGTGTATTTTGTTATCATACATGTAGGTGTTGCCAAGGGGCAAGGGGGATGCTAATTACTGCCAGAAAAAAATTGAAAAATAAAACATGAGGTAAAAAGGGGGGTGGAAATGTAACAGAAATGGAAAAATAAAGGGATTAAAATATTACCCATTAAAGAACCTTCAAACGTGACCCTCTTCAGCCATGAATTAAGTGCCCATCATATTTAGCTGATGAGTGTCCTCCCTCCCCAGAAAAAGGGTGTTTTTCCCGTGGAAAACATCCTGGTGATGCCCATGGTTGGTAGTGTAACAAGCCTTGTCATGGAGTTACAGATAGAGCTACATACAGAGATTTTTGCCATAATCCTGTGCAGCAGCCAAGTTAGGGTCGGTTTTGTGTTCATTGCAAAACCATATAGCACAGATGTCAACATAAAAACAAACAAACATACATTGATAGAATTTGCAACTTTTGAAGATATGTCAACGTCCTTTAATTATTAAGTCAAATTCACAATCAGGTTCACTTTTATGCAGAGAGGGTATAATCTGAGCTTTCCTTTGTGATAATTACCACTCAAAATGGGTTCAAGACCAGTATGTCATCCTAAAGATTACAGGTACAGCTGAAGATGGCAAGAAAGAAAGGAAAGGTTTTTAGTTTGTGTTCGAAAAAAATTAGCCAAGAACTCTTCCAATTTTTGTATGTGCTAAAAACTGATGAAAAAAACAGTTGGATTTGAGGGAAAACCAAAGGGTTACATTTTGTTCGTGTAATAAAACTGTTGTGAAGGAATAATTCTGAAGGTGATTAATTTGCATTTAAAGTAAAGATATCACTAAATTGTAATTGAGGGGTTAGTTTATCAAATCAGCAAAATTGATTGTCAAGAAGGTAACATGAACAATTGATAAACCAGAGACCACAACATAATGTTTGAGTGTTGATTGTGTTTGTTTTGCATATGTGATGTAGATATTGGACACCAACAGTCCTTCAAACTCATCAAGAGTGCACCGTCTATATGCTGAACTTAGAAATGTAATCCTTGGCCAAAATGTTGGAAGGTTATGTTTCTATCCTTAGCATCTGTTGCTTTTCTGTAACAAAGGTTAAGCCATTCCTTGTGATTTTGTCTCACTTTCAAATGTACTGTTGTTTCAGATATTGACGAATGTGCGACAGGTACCGATAACTGTGCTGCAATGGTACAATGTAACAACACTGTAGGTGGATACGATTGCCTTTGTCGAGCTGGGTTTGAACTGAACAATGATCAACGAAGCTGCTCAGGTGTGTTACAGTAAATGCCTACTGTCTGCAAATTCCAAAATGAGGGGCCACCTTGCAGTGTTAGCTTGGTACTACAGTAGAACACTGGTCCTTGGGGCTTTAACGGTAACAAGTACCCTGTACTATCAGCAATAGAAAAGAAAGAAAAACATAGATTTGGGAACTAATATTTTCCTTTTCATAAACATGGCTTTGTGTTATCAGTGCGCTTGTTATTCGTGTTTGACTGTGTACTTGTGGGATAAAATTGTTCGAGTAGTGATGACCTAAGTTCATTTTACTTTTAGCAAGGAGCTTTGAAGAGAAATTCTTCTGGACACTGCAGTGAATTTCAGACTAGCATGAGATTGAGTAATTAACTCCAACAATTTAAAAAAAAAGGTTTACTTTTTCAAGCTGCCAAGCAATCAAGTTTCAAATTATGTCAATTTTAAATTGGGTGTTTCAATTGCATTTTCCATTTATTGCCAGATATTGATGAATGTACGCTGCCAATAAATGATCCTTTGTTTGCCGGCTGCGATCAGAATGCGTTGTGCGCCAACCGTGCGGGTTCGTTTCTGTGCACTTGTGACAGTGGATATGAAGGCAATGGTACAGTCTGTTCAAGTAAGTTGGACTGAGTGAGCAGTTGTGTCTTGAAAAAAATGCATGCTGTTTAATAGCAGATTTACAGAACTGGCCATGACACCTGGTGCTTTATTCATTTGGTTCAAAGACAACCCTTAAATCAACCATAAACTGTAGTTTGGGTAGTGCTTTTATACTCCAATACACCGTAAAACCTACAAACTTCAAGCAGCATGCAGAGTCCACATCTTAAAATTTTCATTACTTAATACATTGAAACCTGAGTAGAGCAGTTTTCTTCCATGCCAAGTGAAACTCCGTATATATTTGGCAATATTCCAATGTTGTGCTTCTGCAATCGTTTTCCGATGTTGTGCTTCTGGAATCGTTTTCTAATTTCGTACTCATAATTTCTTTTGAGAGTTATTCTTTGAGGATGCCACCATAGGGTCTTTCCCAACATCAAATGGGTGCAAAAAGAACTTGGTTTTTCCCCTCAGATATTGACGAGTGTAGTTCAGCAATGAGCCCTTGTCTGGCAAATGCGACATGCACGGACACTGATGGGAGCTACCTCTGTGTGTGTGATGACGGTTTCCGTGGCGACGGTCGTGTCTTGTGCGTGAAGATCAATGAATGTGAGGAGAATCCCAACATTTGCCACTCATTGGCAATGTGCACCGATTCTTTGGGGAGCTACCAGTGTGACTGTAACCAAGGATACCAAGGCAATGGCACATTTTGCGAAGGTATGGCTGCTGTCACTTCTAGTGGTGCCCTATACCCAATTTGCCAAAGATCTTATAGTTATCACACAGGAAATCAAATGACCCCCCCATTAAGTTAAGCCACACTTTATTTCAGGAAAGTTTTGCCATCTTTAATTGAAGTTATTGTTTGTGCAGATAAAATTATAATAAGGAGGTATACTCTCACTTATGGATGTACTCTAACATTTAATAAGCAGATGGACTACAAAATGAAACAGTGTTTATCAATAATTGCCCCACTCTTGAAGCCAAATTGCGTACAGTTCATTCCATCAACATACATAAAACCCCAATGGTATATATCAATGTTAAAATGTTCCTTTCCTTCATCTTTGTGGATCCACTTCTTAGATATTAATGAATGTACAAGCAATAGTCATGAGTGTGCTGCAGGCAGGGCTGACTGCCTTAACAACGATGGTAGTTTCACCTGCACCTGCATGGATGGCTACGTATCAACCCCAGGAATGATTTCCGGCCGGCAGTGTGATGGTAAACTGGTCATAACATTAAATAGTTAAATCATGCTATAGTTTTTATTGAGAGTGTTGTACACCAGACCATCACAAGACCAGACGCAAGACTGGACACAAAACCAGTCACAAGACCAGTCACAAGACTAGACACAAGACAATACACAGGACCAGTCACAAGACGGGACACAAGACCAGGTACAAGACCAGACACAAGACCAAATATAAGACCAGACACAAGACCAGACACAAGACCAGTCACAAGATCAGACACAAGAACAGTCACAAGACCGGACACAAGACTAGATACAAGACCGGTCACAAGACAAGACCAGGCGCAAGACTAGACACAAGAACATTCACAAGTAGCAGCTGCAGTTTTTTTGACAGTGTTGTGGTCCAGATCAGACACAAGACCAGTCACAAGATCAATCACAAGACATGTCACAAGACCAGATGCAAGACACAAGACCAAACACAAGACCAGCTGCAAGACCAGACACAAGACAAGACCATCACAAGACCAGTCACAAGTCACAGGGTGAACACTGACAAATGACTGCTTTTGTTGCAGTTCATTAGAATAGCATGAGACTTGAATTCAGAAGTCTCTTGGTTTCAGAAGTTTGTTGGTATTGTGATGATCTTTTTGGGTTCTTTCAATGGTCTTCATCAAGGGGTCTTGACTACAGCACTATAGTTATTGACAACAGTTGTGTTCAAGTTGACCACAAGTCCTTTTATGAAAGTCCGTCAGAAGTTGTCCAGTATCAGTCAGTCTCAAGTGGACTCTGAATGTATGCCTTAGAGCCATATTGGTAAGGAGTGTTCCACGGCATGCACATCCAGGTCTTTGCTCCTTTGGAAATACAGGGAGACATGATGACAGTCAGTGCAGCTGTATTTAGCTGTGGAAGCTGATTTCAGATACGGCCAAGTAAAATCCCTTCATCATGCCTTTTTTTCTGCCAAATTATATATAAATAGAACGACATGAAAGGAATGACCTATGATCATCTTCTGGTACAATGTGTGAATTAAATGAAAAGTGTATGGTCATTAACCAGTGAAATACAGTACCAACCAAAAGAGAAAATGTTGCTAAGAAAAATACACCCTATCTTGATGCTGCCCTGGGCAAGTAAGGCTTTTCATTGTCGTCATATGTCATGTAGACTATTCGGGCCTTCTTGTGACGAGACCGCAAGACTGCAACTATGCACTTTTCCTGCATTGCTTTAGCTTTATTGCTTGATGATTGCCTTTGTAGATATTGACGAGTGTGCGTTGGAATTGGATACATGCACTGTATCAGTCTCTGTATGTAACAACATCAACGGAAGCTATACGTGTGAATGCTTAACTGGATATGAGAAGAATATGAATCAGTGTGTAGGTAAGTTGAGTGATAATTCTAATCTCATGCCCGAGAACAGCTTGTTATAAAGAGATATTTAATTTGTAACCGAAACCATCAACTGATACTCAGTTCAACACGAGGTGAGCTCATTTGTACGAATTTTAGAAAAGTGAGTTATTTTCGTTTTCACGAAATAACACTCGGTACAGTGCGGCACTTCCAGCACGCACTCCGTGCATTTTAATTCTAATGAACTAATACTGGTCATAATTTCACCAGTTAAAACGACTTTTCATTGAATTTTTGTGCAATCCAAAAAGTATACAGATGGATTAAATTCATGTTAGACTTTCAAAGTATTTTTCCTTGAGTTGTGCTGTCTTTTTGAGCTTGGGTTTTAGTCTGAAAAGTCGAAAATCAGGCTATTTCGCGTCAGTTCCAGTGCACGTGTGTGCCCACTACCGGGTGTCAGTTTGTGAAACCAAATTTGTTGATGAGTAACGCAGTTTTTACTTACTGACTCCCACTTGGGGGTGAGTGTCAGCTCGTGGTGTTGGGTGACAAATTGGCCTACTTCAAATCTTCAGTCGTGCAGTTGCAAGTAATGAGACATTGGTTTCTCTGCAGATGTGAATGAATGTAATCAGGGAACTCCATGTGCCTCACAAGACAACTCAGAGTGCGTCAATTTACCGGCAAGCTTTGATTGTCAGTGTATCATGGGATATTATCTTGAAAACACAACGTGTCAAGGTATGCCCTGACTTTTTGTGATACTATTCATGAATATCTTGATATAGTTGGTAAGCACAGGTTTTTAATCCTAGTGCACTGTAGTGTGGGATTCGTTTGTCTATAAAGCACATGTAATTGAAGTAATGCATTTGTGGCAATTGTCTTCGCAAAGATATTTGGTAACGGCACAGTTTGTGATGTATGATATACTGTTACTAATAAAAATAGGCTTCTGTTTAGAGGGTTAGAATTGGTTGGATTAAATTTTTGGCGTAAACTGATATGGTATCATTTGATTGGGTTTATGTGTCTGCACTTAACATTCTGAACTTAAAGTTAATCTTGAAACAAAATCAGAATTTAGTTTTTGGATGTCCAAGTGCCAAGGGTCATCAATTCCAAGATTCATGTCCAATATAGCGACATGCATATCCGTCCGAGCGTTTTGCTCTTCCCCTCAGTAAGACTGCGTAATTGCACTTGCATATGCATGGAGTGCATACAGTTGAGGAATACTTTCCCTTTTTCATTTGACCTTGTAGCTGGTGTCTCGTACAATGCGTCTGCAATCTTTGAAATCGTCAGTGGCCTTCTTGTTGGGAGCCCTTCCTTCGACCTTGAGACTGGCTATGTAACTTACCGATCTGACTTGAAACAGTCCGTAAGTTTTGGTTTCTTTCGCAGCCACTTTTGGTTTCCCTTAACCACTCCCCGTAAAATTGCACCGCCTGCAAGTAATGATCTTGCGTGCTCTCTAATATGAATTCAACTTTTGAAAAAAGATGCTTGGCAGATATAAATTCTTCAGCCCTTGTTATTTTTTGTTGAATTTCTCATTGTTCTTCAGATTGAAACAGCCTTCCGGGGCTCAACCCTTTCCAGTAACTTTGGGGATGTCACCGTCTCTGATATTTCATTGGCGTCTGAATTATCAGTGCTCGTGAGATTTGTTATCAATCTTCAAAGTGCCCAGCCGGAAGAGACAATCATCATGGCTTTCCTGAGCCAGCTTACTGGAGCCACTGGGGGTCAGTTGGCCCCAGATCACCGCCTGATCAGATCCACATTCATTATTGGAGATCCTAGTGAGTGCATGTACCATTTCCTCTCACACACCAGAGAACTAAATCAATAGTACACGATAGCTGAAAGAGAAGTACATAAGTACAGTGTACTTGAGATGTGCACTACTGATGCCAACATTTCTACTTGTTGGGTTATGAACCCACCATGCAGGTTTAGAAAAAAAGAAAAAATTGACACTCATTGCTTTCTAACAGTGTTTTATGTTTTTGAAAAATAATTGACTTAATTCTTTTTTCCCCTTCAACCCGTGACTACTTAATTAAAAAATGAACATTCAGAGTTTTATTTCTAACAATATTTTCCATCCTCTGACCCAGCAAAATTTCAGCAAAATTTGCTATGTTCATCATCCAATAAATAGAAACATGGTGGCCTGAGGCTGATCTATCTTGTGTGTGCTGTTCTATGGGTTATGTTCTATAAGCCTAAGAACTGTACACGCATATAATATAAATATTGACTGCTTTGGTGTGATCTGCAAAGCCGTTTACTTGGGCAACAAATTGAATGGATTACTGCCTGGCATAAGCTTCCCTCAAGCAAGAGTGATGTATTCGGTAATTTTTTGTCATGCGTTAGTAGTTTCGGAGATAGTTCTCATGTCAGTTTGATACAAGAAAGGGATTACAGTTGCACAGCAAACATCTTCTACTATTTGTTGATTTTGTATCAGATTGTAATGCAGCTCCGTGTGCCAATGGTGGAACGTGTGCAGAAGACAACTCGTTACCTGCAGGATATGTGTGCAGCTGCCTGTTGGGCTTTAGTGGACAAAACTGTGAAATTGGTAAGAATGATTGTCCATATTTTATGCCTGGGCATTTTGATTTTACAGTTTGCCAGTTTGTTTGATTCTGAAATATGTAGAGGCATGGACTTCGGTGGCAGGACCCGAATCGGACCATTTTCCCAGCAATTTTGTGGTCTTGGGTATTCCTATTTTCCCGTGTTGAAGATAATCTAACAAAGGTTTTTTTAAACAGTTTTAATTTGCACCCATTTGTGCTCGTATGTTGATCAAGTCAAATTGATTGGATGTTCCTTGCCCAATATGAGGCCAAAGCCAAGGTTCTTATTGGCGGAATTGATCAGTCCTGATCTCGATGAAAATGCATTCCTGTTCACCCAAGGAAATGAAAAATTTTCCCAATGTCGAACAATCCTAAACGCCCCAGGATCACAAAATCACAACAGTCCTTATGACTTTTATTGACTTCTAGAACAAAACTCAACCCCTAATAACCTGAAAAACCAGAAATTAAACCAAGACTAAACATTTTCCCACCCATATAAATTGACACAAATATGTTAGTCTATAAGAGAGAGCATCACTAAATGGGCTTGAGCCACCATTTATCTTATCCTTACCCACTTGGCCAGGACTGTGACCATGAAACATGCACACCAAATTTGGTCTCTCCTTGGAGGTTGGCATACGTTGGTGAAAGATTGTACCACGTACTCCAATTTGGGTTTGATACTATTTGGGGAATGCATTGAGCTTCAACCTTGGGCCATTGTTTTGTCTTCCGCTCCTATGTGAAAACGTTATCTTTCTGATTTTTTTGATAACAGGACCATGTGGCAACAGTCCTTGTATGAATGGTGCAACCTGCAGTGTTAATTCAACAACAAGCACAGGATACCTGTGTTTATGTGCTCGAGGGTACACTGGACTGCAGTGTCAAACAACAGGTGAGGTATTTCTCATATATTTTATGCCAGAATGCTAGGGCATGCATTGCCACAGATAAAATTCATCAATTAATTATTTACCCACTAGTTGGTCTGACAACCCTATTTGATATTTCCTACATATCTGATAGTGCATTTTAGATATATTGCTTATTTCTTTCCTTTTCATAAAGTGCCCTGCGATCTTGGTAATGAGTGCACAAATGGAGCTACTTGTGTTAACATGCCAAACAGCATCCGTGGATACACATGCGCATGCCCTGATGGATTTTCGGGGCGAAAACTGTGAAACTGGTAAGGGAATATTAAAGCCATTATAATGCCGTATAGATGCAACTAATGTCCGAGCCACAGGCGAAGGCATTATCAGCGTTCATTTTTGTGATTGGCCAAGCAGATATTTATTCCTTTATTTAATATTGGAATTTCCAAGCATATGAACCCCACGACCTCCTGCTTACAACTGTGGTCGCTTTAGCCTTTTAACCACCTAACAATTCGCCCTTAAGTCAAGTCCCTGACCTCAAGTAGCACGCTATGATTTCAAGGACCAAAGAAACAAGCTAATGTATTGTCTATCATTGATTGTTTTCAGTGATCAGTTTGAAACAGGTCAAATGTTCCGAACTGCAGTTGCAGTCGGGCATTAACTGATTACAGTGACACACCCCGTGGCATTGAAGGGGGCTGGCTAACACAACTTAATTAATGTCCCACGATGCCTACTTTCCGCAGGGCAAAAACAGTATTGCATTTTGCTATGGCCATCCTGTCAAAGATGTCATCAGTGCTTATATAGCCCACAGGATTTTGTCCAAAAATGTGCTTAAAAATTGAAAAGCTCTCAAGTCCCTCCCCCGCCCTCCTTGGGTGCACCTCTGTTACAGCACTTCATTATGAGGCAGTAAAATATGTGGAAGCTTTCACGCTCAACTTGGTTAATCGTTTTCTAGCATGCCAACTTAATAACTGCATGAATGGTGGCACCAGAGATAATGCTACTTGCCAGTGTGTATGCAGTCAACCATGGACAGGAAGCACATGCTCAGGTAGGTAGATTCTAAGTCCTCCAACATCTCAGCGGTCAAAACAGTCATAGTATTTAGAGGCGTGATCTAATCATAACGACATCACTTTGAAAATGAATGATTTAGATATTTTAGGAAATGGAGGTTATTTTGTGAAAAATACATACAGTTTGCAGAATACTATTACCAACAGGAACATTGAGCTGTGACTGTTGTCAGATTGCTTGAGATTGGAGTATTGCTTTTATTAAATATTTTGATGTTTTGTTTGATAATGTTATTTACACACTTTAATATGTTTTGGTTTTTATGATCCATTCGTTCCTTAAGAAGCTTTTAAAATAACGGAATAAGTTGTAGGAAAGGACGAATCAATCATGATCCATTCGTTCCTTAAGAAGCTTTTAAAATAACGGAATAAGTTGTAGGAAAGGACGAATCAATCATAATACAGTTAGTGACTTCTTTTGGCCCTGCTGAGCTCTCAGGACTTGGAGGACATCCAGTGAGTTGTTGTCAAGTCCTCACGAGTCAGTCACCAGCCACCCTGTCTAAAGTCCTGTCACAAGCTTCTCAAATACGTTTACTAGACGGAGGCATTTTTGTCAGTTCTTTGTCAGGCTGAATCACTTGTGAACTGCCTCTGAACCTAACCGGAGACTTCGAAAATCTGGGCATGCGCGGTGGTTCTGGGCACGTGCACAACTGTGGAAAAGGACCAGTTTGTCTGCTGCTATCTTGTCGAAGTCTTCCACCAGTCCACTGCATGTTTACATGTTTGATTACACTAATTTATGACATGGCTTTCTCCCCATTGTCAGAATGCTCCCTGACGTGTACAAATGGTGGAACTCTGAACAGTGTGACCTGTGAGTGTTCATGTCCTGGTGACAACTGGACTGGACGAGATTGCTCAGGTAAATGGCACATATGCTAATCTGTTTCAGTTGCTTTGCCATCTGAGGGCCTGTAAACTTGAGGCTTGTGCCCAATCCGCCACCTCCGAGTACAAACATCTCACTACACCTACAACCACATCACTTAAATGCTGGCATCTGTGACTGTTGGCGTCCGTGACTGGTTTGATTCCCTTATACACTCAGCCATTCTTTTGGCTGAAGCTTGCAGAGAATAGATGTACACAGTTGTACAAAAGACACCCTCACCAATATCACATGTATAGGACAGGAAAGACGTGCCATCACTATTGGTGTTGTGTGTGTAGTGTTGACACGGACAAACATGTATGATAATTTGGGATAATGTTTATGGATGAGTTCTTCACACTCCACCTTTCCTCGAACAAGCAAACATGCTATTGTGCTATTTCAACATGTTCAAGGGCATTTAATTTGTTCCTTTCCTGTTCGTGTGCCCAGTGCATAGGGCATTAGGAATCTTCTCAGTTAAGGGCAAAATTCTGCGGTACATTCCTTAAATCTTCATCTCAATATTTGTCATACACTATCATGAGCTCATTATTGATAAAAACCCTGGTATATACCTGGCCCATCTCACCCAGTTCCAAATGACTTCCTTGGTATATCCTGGTCATTACCCACACTTTGCATTTTCAGTTGCCCAAAATGAAATGTCAGCTTCAGCATGAAGCTGCAAAAAACATGTTTGTCCTTGCTTAGCCTATAATGGGACATTCAATTTATTTATTTACTTAATTTATAGGAGTATTTCTTCATCCCAATTATGTGTTTTCCCTATCTGTGTGCTCTAGAGTGTCCATTGACGGAGTCAAGCTGCATGAACGGTGGCCTTTTTGATGCAGAGCATTGCGAGTGCGTCTGTCCTCTTACACATAATGGAACAACTTGCGAAAGTAAGAATAATAATGACCAGTAACTTTTAACAAGAACGTCCCACTTATCCCTCTATCCCTTCATTATCCCTAGTAATTATGCCCTGAATTTATGTCCCGTTTAAATTAAATTAAATGTAGATATTAAATATTTTCAACTTGATCGTTTGGAGTTTCATGATCTACATATAAAAAGAGCCCTTTTGTGAATCTTTGAAATAATTATAGAAGTTTTGGTCCCTCTTTTTGAATATTTTCGAATTTTTGTAAAATTTTGCAAAATAGTGCAATCTTCAATGGAAATAAGCAACAACCAGCAAATAGCTACGTATTCGTGCTGATCAACATATCTTAACACTCGACTTGTTTTTCATATACAAATTGGTTTACAGCAACCTCAAACTAAACGCAACAGCCTCAGACACTTTGTGTCAACAACATAATTTCTGATTCACATTATTGCCTGATAAGATCCATTTTCAGAGGGAGCGAACGTCTTACAAGATGGCTGATACCGAAGTGTACTTTAATAATTTTGTTTCTTCTATTTCTGTATATTTTCAGATGACAATCTGTGCTTGAGTGTTGACAAATGCTCAGATAGTACCACTGGACGATACTGTGTACCTACTTCAACTGGCTTCACTTGCGAGTGCCGTATATTTGATGGATTTTTTATGGTCTCAAGTGCATGTCAACGTAAGTCATTCTTTCAGGCTGTTTGAAGTTTTGGTGAAGATATTTTCCACTCCACCCAATTACCCTGAATGAAAAAAAAAGCTTTCACTGGGAATGACGCCATGCAACACATGGCACTAATATACTGTCATAATATGTGATATATGTGATAAGTGAGACTGTGTGAGAATTGCCTCTCGTATTGTTTTTTCTCCAGAGCTGTCATCAATCACAGCAGAGTTTAGAGCTGTCGCTGAGACTTTCAGAGCTGTCTACAATAATCCTACATCATCTGCATTCAAAGAAAAAACTCTCATTTTTGAACGGCTGGTAAGTTAAATACTTTCATTGCATTAATGTAAATGGGTCTACGCTGCATTTGCCACTTGCATCCAAACTTTAGGAATGCTCCTTTTGACGAGATGCTGAAATTTCAGATTTCGGGGGTTTGGTCATATTTTGAGCCATTTCAAACTTCTGTTTGGTTGAACTTACTGTTGTAGACATTTTATTGCCCCTTATGCTCCCATCACTGTTAAATGTTTCCATCCTTCGTGAAATTATTATTATTATTATTAGGTCCTCATACGATTGAGGGAAGACGCATCCACCAATAGCGTGTCATCAGCACACGTCATTCGTCTTCAGTCAGGAAGTGTCGTGGTTAGCATGGTATTGCAGTACCCCAGTGTATCGCCTCAGTTGAATGCTGACGTTGTAAGAGTTCTATCCAGCTCCAATGAGCTAACTGACGGTGTAGTAACAATTCCGATCGATCCTTCTTCAGTTACAGTAAATGGTAAGCTGTGCTTGTGCATAAACCGCAACTTACTTTGCATCCTATCATTTCTTACCAGCCTCTCATGGATAGTAACCCTGAATTGTTTTGTGAAACAATTTGTCACATAGTTTGAAGGGCACACCTGTTTTGCAGTAACAGGAAAGACTTGTGCACATATTATGATTTCCACTGGTAAATATTTACTCTGATATTATTTTTTTCTCAGACACGACGACAGATTGCCCAGCTGACTATTGCCAGAATGGCGGGACGTGTTCGAGGTCGGGGTACTATCCGTCTCAGATAACCTACTCCTGCAGGTAATTTCCACTCTGCACCACGGGGAATACCCCGATGATCAACCAACACCTCTTTTTTACATCAAAAGGTTCATTCCAGCCAACCGTACAGCCTTAGAGATGCTTTAGCTTTTTTTCTTCAGAGATTCTAAATAAGCACCACTCTCCAAAGTCTTGACCAAATTTTCAAATGGTGCCAGCGGATGTGATATCAACTACATGTACATGTATATGTGAAGTGCACATGTTAGCTCAAAGTTGACATGAACAATAGAAAAAGACCAGTACGATTTAAGGGGCATGCCCAGGATTATAAGACGGACGAGGTTCAAAATGCAATGGCTTAGCTTAGCATCACCAGATGAGGGGAGTCTGGGGGCATGCTCCCCACTGAAAAGTTTTGAAAGCATGCCTCAAATCCTGCAATCTGGTGCATTTTCCATGCCCCAAAAGACAAATCCAAGAGTTCTGTTTTGTGGTTGTTTTGTTTGAAAAACAATGGAGAATTACAGAGAATTTATAATGTTCAGCTCCTAGTTTGCCACCACCAAGCATCTCAAAGGATGTCGTGAAATTACAGACAGGGCTAAGACAAAACAATACCACAAAATTTTCTCCCTGATAGGCATTGATCTCAATTTACGTAGCATTTACAAAAATTTGTTCATTCCTTTGTTCAGCTGTGGAGCTTCTTTCACTGGTCAGGACTGTGGGACGGTGATTCCCGGGCCCACCAGTGATGTCACAACAATGGAGACCACAACACAAGCACCAGACGGTAAATACTGATCATTTTACCCGAACAAAGGGACATGCTTGCAATTTAAATCATGGACAGAGTGTATTTTTCAGTTCTGTCACTGTTAGAAAGTGCTATGATTTTTCTTTTGTACATTCATCTGCCCTCAGTGTTTCTAGGGGTAGGTTAAGACCACATGCCTTTCTAAGTTTTGCTGTGTTGAGAAGCAGTGTTTTAAGAACATGAATCTTTTAGGACCCGTGGTGTCTATTAGTTTAAAAGGACCAGCGGTTGAAGCATTCCACCATCGAGAAATCTTCAAGTGGATTCATTCTAACAAATCGAAATGGTCATCAAGAGCATGATAAATGTGAGCCTAGTTGCGACATTGGACTTTTTCATTACATCTGTTTGAAATCTGTCTCGTTTCAGGTGGTGTCTCGACCCTCGCAATCATTCTCATTGTCGTAGGGTGTGTGTTCCTCCTCCTCGCGGCAGTCGGGTTGCTCGTCTGCTTGTGTTTCTTGATGAGGCGGCGTTACGAAGCCGGTCTCCACTCCTATCCAGACTGGAGAAAGCCTCGCGATCCTAGGGTCAATTATGGCCTGTCTGAGTACCCCGACTATAACAGTCGCTTTGAAGACAACCGCTTTGAAGACAACTGGTACTCCACATCTTCACTCAGAGACGAGGATATCAGAATGAACCGTTTGAGGAATGTCATGAGCCATTCACCTTACTTGCGACAGGTGAGTGCATCATGCACCTTGACATCTAAATGTCCTCTTGGGGACATTTTGTCAACATAACTCTCTGCAACTATAGTCCTAGTTAACCCGGATCTTTAGTTTGTTGGGAATATTGAAATCCACAACTTGTAATTGTCCCTGCAGTAGTTGCTTTAAGGCCGGTTCATAGTTCAGGTGAATGCGAAAGTGAAGCGATTTTGACGTTATGACATATTTGCAGCAAAATTTTGGTCGAGTTGAAATGTGCTCATCTTTTACAAATTTGAAGCACAAATATTTAGCCCGCGTGTGTTTTCACTTTTGCACGATTTTTAAAACGGCCTCTCTTACTTCTTGTAAATCCAATGAGTTTGATCAAAACCTCCAAAATGCAGGCCTATTCATTAACCTCACCAAGAGTTTTTCAACCTGAGATAACCTGACTCTAATGGCTTTAAGACACTTTATAAAAGAACAGACAAGTTACAGATAGAGGTAGAATTTCATCATCAACATCATGAGGTTGCATAAGCATTTAAAAAACGACCCCTAACAACATAAACAAACTGAAAACAGAGAAAAAGAAAAAAGGAAAAAAATCCGCACAGACATTTTTTAATTGTTCTTGCTTCACAGCAGTGCAACGTCACATTAAAAATTGTCATAATAGCATCTGTTTTTTCTCTGTTCTATAGTATTTGCCAAGGCGGGATGAGTTTGTCCGACCATACGTGGCTTCCGGTATGGAGGAGCTGCACAGGGAAAATGAACGAGTATGTTTAAAAACACCTTTACTTCAGTTTTAGGAATGCACCTTATGATAGGAGCCACAGTGGAGAGTATTCATTCTTAATTCAGTTTTAACCCCACATGGCTCTCATTACCGTTTGTTTTTTTTCATGTTTCTGTTGCACAGCATGAAGACGGTGCTGCAGGCCGTGTTGTTTACAACCCGAGTATCTACAACTAGCCCCTTAATTCTACAACACCAGCAACAACCACAAGCTGTGTGACGTTTTATTCCTCATAGTTAGTGAAACCCTCCAAGAAATACATGCTATTTCATATGTAGACATAAGAATGTGTTTTTGAGAGGTTTACGTACTTCTGTATTTCTAGAGGTTGAGTATAATTTTGGTGGTTTTCTCCAACACGTTGAAAATACAATCAAGAAGACTCAAGCAATTTCTCATCAGCAGACTCAAGAACATAGATGGCTGGAAGCTTACGTAAAATACGGCGTGACGACGGAGTTTAGGGGTTTGGGTCATAATGATGATAATAACTCAGGCATTTATATAAAGTTCTGCCACAAACTGGTATCACAACATTTTAACCATGAATTAAAATGTGTAATTCAGAAGTGGAGAATTGAAATGGTAATGGGCTATGCGGCTTAATAGGTCCAGTGTTGTAGTCTTTTCGAGTACCAAAGTTCTCTGCCAAATATTAAACGGGGAAGAGGGATTCAAAGAAGACAAAAAGTAGAATTACAAACTAAATGTAAGACTTCACTCCCAGTTTTGTAAAATATAAGTTTAAGGAGAAAAGTACTCGGCCGAGTACTTTTGCATTACTTTAAAATACTTTTCAGTTTCGTCATCAGTTTAAGTTGTTATATCTTTGTGCGTGTACCATCAAGTATCCATGTGTTTCAGGTTTTCTCCCCCTAACTAGTTAAATATTTGGTAGAGAGTTGTTACTCGAGAAGTTCTCGACTACAACACTGAATAGGTATGGAAAAGAAAAGTTTTAAGTGATGTTTTAAAAAGTCGGCAAGAGAAATAGCGTGACAGATATATCGTGAGGAAGATATCAGTTTATATAGTTATATATAGTTTAAATTTATAGTTATATATAGTTTTAATGAGGGCCAGCTTGAATGATGTATATTTATATACAAGGGCTTTTGTGCTCATTTTAGGGGTCTGTATGAATGCAGGTGACCATATCACAGCTCAAAAATGGTCGCTGTCCTTTCTCTCATGGCAATTGTTTTAGATTCACTGGTAGAAGCCGACACTACAGCTACATTTTTCCCACTGGCTTTGGTCAGTGGCATATCCAGATTTTGTTTCAGGGAGGGGAGGCCAAATGGATGTCATTTTCTAAAAGAGGCAGTCAGCATTGTTTATTTTTCATCTGAAAATTTCCTAAAACCCCTCCCAAAGATGGTAGGGCCTTGTACCATTTTGAACATGTTTTTGCTTTCAATGTCTTAGAAAACAAACAGTAAAACAATAAAACAAAATAAACTTTGCCCCTGCCCCTCGATACATCATTGGCTTTTGTCTTGGTTGTTGTCACCGGCAGTAGATAATTTTCTCATACGATCCACTAAAAACAAAAGGGAGCTAAACAGATGATATCAAAATATCGCTGTGCTTCTTTTATTTGTCGCTTTATGTAATGAAGGGCAGTCTGAAATAAACTGTGCGAACTTGGTTCTCTTGAATAATGTTACTGTGTACAATTATATACGTTTTATGTAATGTATATAATAGTATACTTTTAATCACATAATATTCTTAAACTTTTATAGCCATCATACGTTTTGCACTGGTTTTAGTGCATTATTATTACTTGTGAAGTCGACTTTTCAGGTAAACAGACTTTCTGAATTAGCATGGCCAGCTTTGCAAGATTTTGCTTTGTTTAACATGCATTCTATGGTATATTAGATGTTAAATATTAAATAGGCGCAACATAGTCTAATGTCCAGAAAGCATATTATTGATTCTATTTTGAACAGCATATATGATTATAGTTTGAACTTTCATAACGACATTTTGTCTTTGACTGTGTATTTTATTGTGTATGTAGTGATCTATACTTTGAGCTCACGGTGTCCCATAAGAACACTCGTAGCTGACAATATGAGAAATCACTGCTGTATTTTGAATTGTTTACAGTGAAGGCCGGCTAAATATATTTCTATATTTACAAACATCATCGATTCGATAACTGCCACCTCAATTTGTTGTACTTAAATAAATGTACTTTTTCTTAAGTATGGACCTTTAATACCAACTCATATATATTCGGGAAGTAAGGTTTTCTGTTCTGAAATAGTTAAATGTACATACACTTCCAAATTGTGTTTCTTTAGGTGACATAAACTACACTAGATTATTGTACTCTGTTTATTTTTAATACAATTCCTTTATATTAAATTTATTGTAAACCTTTTTCAGGAGCAACTCAATCCAGTTTGGATAAATTATATTACCCTCTTCTATTAAATCAACCGTGAATAATATTTTTGTGCGTGTAATCTTTATGTATTTATAAGCTGACATTTTCGTCAAAGTGTTATGATGTATATCCAATTGCTTGTAGACTATTTTTGGAAAGATTTTTTTCCTTATGGTAGTTCCTTAACAAATCCTTTGGCTTGAACTTACAATTAGGGCTTACTTACATTAAAGGCAGCCTCACTGGTGGGTAACATGGAAACTTTTTTTATTAGTATTATAGCTGCATTTTAGGGAAAAAATTAATTTTAGGTACAAGTAAATGTGAAGATAAGCTTACAGCGCGGTGATTTATTTTTTAGCAACTCGGCTTCCCGACATACCAGGGGTTCTCCTGCATTAATAAAACACCCCCACATTTTGCTTGATTTCTAATACTTAGATCACATTCGTGGGAAAAGCTGCTATCGTCCCCAGGTTGAGTTCGGTTAGTTTGGTTTCTTCCCTTGGATTTGGAGCGTTTTAAAGGAGCAACAGAAGCTTTGTGCTATTTTCTCTACCAGACTGACGAGTTTCATGACAATCTCCGCGTAGCTGACAACGGAATTAATCCGCATTGCCAGTGATAGCCAATGAATGAGTGATGATCTGGTCACATGAGCGCATGATGAGGACGCAGACTCTTAATCTAGGTGAAGGTACTATAAAGAAGCTTAGAGAAGAGAAATTCTTATGAAAAAGGATACTAATAATTGCACCCTTGCGATAGAATCACGTTAACACAGCTTATCGTTCATTGATCTTCACCATAACTGTTCTCTGTGCCACGTGCATGTACATATTCCACCCAATTTAATTGAGTAAAAGCCTTTTGGGAAGCTCGAGGGACGACAGACACAGATTGGTTGTTTCGTATATTTCAGGATACATTATAGCAGGCAGTCTTTTGTCGCTCAGTTTCGCTAAGCTTTAACATAAAGTCGCCTCACTTAAAAGCTAGACAACGGTGGAATGAGAAACTTTATGTATGCTTCATTAGCCGTCGCATAGCCTGAAGCTTCCTCTCAAGCAAGCCACCAGCAGGTTCTCTTCGTTGGTCAGTGTCAAGTTGCCTTTGTACTCTTTCTACACGCAGGGAAGGGGAAAATAAGAGAACAAGACTCTGTTATCAGCAGGGAGATATATTTCATTTTTACGAGACAGTTTTCTGTTTCTCATTTGTAGCATTAAAAACACAGTTTTGGAGGCCGGTTTGTTCAGAGAGACACACATTGGGTTGTTTGGACTATCTATTCCTCAACACCAGTACATATTTGATGATTGTGTCACCATGTCATAAATTGTTTCGTTTCTTCATGTCTGCATTTTTATGTTTGGACTGAGGCACATGCCAATTTATATTTCGATAAGCTTTGATCGTTACAATAAATGAAAGTGTATTCATACCTCAGCAAATTTGTCGTCAATCCAAATCGAACTCGAGAAAACTCGTTTCTCTGCAATTGGAAAATACACGTCAATCATTTTTTGGCGAGCTTTAGTGGCTAAATACGCCCCTGAACTTAAAGATTGTATCAAACTGCAGAATTAGGCATGTGAAGTTTGCTGAAGGTCAAAAGCCATCGAGCTCATCAGAGGTATATTGATGTCAACTCGCGGCATCGACTGCCATTAATGGGATGCTGGCTGCGGCGTTAATGAAAAGTTCTACAGTTCCGGCGACCATGTCGTGAGCTATAGGAACAATCTGAACCAAACCCGTGCAGAAACAGGATGAGAAACCATGTTTCCATTGAAAGATTCATGTGAATTTCTTTAAGCAGCTTCCGTAATTTATGACTGAACTTGCTGTGTCATCCAGGTAAAACACAGTTCAGTGCATAGGTTTCTCTGTTCAAATTGTGAGCTCAGAATTTTTTCAGTGAAACCATTTCTGAGAAAAATATTAATGCTCGCTTATTCCTATACAAATAAACAACGACGAATCCGCAAAGAAGAGAAATTAGGTCCACAAAATCTCAGAAAGGCAAGACATGTCTGTTTTTAAACTAATGAAACATTGAGGCTTTCTTATTGGGATGAAATAACACTTTTGCTCATGTATATACGGAAATACTCAGCGCAACAACCAAAAAGGCAGTAAAATATGACGTAAAATACCCGTTGAAGTAGTGAAATAAAACCAACTGATTGCAGGTACTCTTTTAGCACAGACAAACGATGGTAATGTTCACCTCCTGTCGGATCTTTGGGGGATTTGGTTGAGTGTACACTTTAATTGGTGATCCTAGGTATAAAGGGGAATTTAAATAGAGAAAAAAAAGAGAGGAAAAAAGGGATTATAACCGGTACCCTATGTCCATGTACGTGTGCGTACTCATTTTCTCCCTCGACAAGATAAAGCATAATTCTCCTTCATAAATGAAGCTGGTACTGCACGTTTTGTCTATAAACGTATAGAAGAGATAAGCCACCGTTAGTAACATCGTCTGCGTTCGCTCATCAACTGTTTTGTTTCAATTTATTTTTTTGCAATTATACGTGCAGTGCTTCCTCTGCATAGGAAATGGTGGAAGCACCTTCTTTCCATTTTAATGTCAAGAGGTGGTATTTATGACTTACACGATTTTAAAACGGAAACACTTGGCTTCTTATCGCTTTGAATTTTCCTCTTAGGGGCCTATTTATAGTGATCCTAAGAAATTCCCCCGGTAAAAAAAACGTTCTGAGGAACGAGGAGTATTTGTAGACACTGGTGCGAGGGTTTACATGAAGACAATTTAACTGTAGCTGTCATTGAAATAAAAAGTTGGAAATTCAGATGGTCCAAAGCTAATATCTTCTTTGACAAGTCATCTTGCATCTTTATCCAAGTTACATTTTATTTATTGATCACAAGATCGCGTCATTATTTATGCCATTTCACATACGTCAGTCTGTGTACAAGCCAGTGTGTTAAGTCAAGGTTTTGATTCTCAAGGCCGGCAGTTGATTGTACACGAGTTAAAGAAAAAAGAAGATATACGCTAACTTTGTTGTGAGTGTACAATCACAACTGTTTTTGCAGGAGTTCATCGTAACTCCAAACACGGTGTTCCATCGTACCATTTTCATGCACAGCACTTGGGGAAATACGGAATGGTCAATACTTGCATTTTGATATTTTCTTAACTTTTGAAAATATGGCAGGTAAATTTTGGTGGTGTTCTATTTGAGTTTGAAAAGAGACATATTCTTGACCAAGTAACTTGGGTGACTTTTTCCCTTGTCCCGTTTTGTAACTCGAATACTGATATAAAATTTAGGGCCAGTGAGGCTCTAGATATAAATGACAACATGAAGTTTCGGTCTTGCCAAAATTAAATGTAACGTGGGTTACGTGGAGATAAAAACCAAAACCGAATGGAGTGTGCGGTGATACAGAGGCTGTATACAGCTTTCGGGACGTGATAAGGGTAAAACAAAAATCTTTACTGATTTGACATCCAGTGGATTCTCTGTCATTTTCTGTTGTTGAAATTCAAAGAACTATAGGGATTGTTCGTTTGTTTTGCTTTTGTTCGACCAGTTTTGTGCTTGTATTTGGGGGAGTAGATCTGTTGGCGTGACGCAAGAAGATTAATCCAATACAGTTGGGACATGCATGTCTTTTGTGAGGATTTCTGTTTGAAAATATTAAATGATTCTGCAGTTAAAAGCAAACGAAATTGTACTAAATGTTTTTCCATCAATGAAATAAGGAGGCGAGTGTTGCCAAACTGTGCCGCCCCTTGATCTGTTTCTCTTGCACCGTAAATAATAAACATTTAATAAATTAAGATTATAAATAAAAAATTTCCAAGTATTCAACCCAAAAAATTGCCTTGAGAGTTTTGCGCTCACGAAATAAAAAAAAAACTGACGGCAAAATATAAAAGTTATGTGGTGTTGACCAAGCATTCAGGCGCACGGACTCCTGAAATTCGTAAGGAATCGCAGTTACCGGCTTCCATGTAGGACTCTTCTGGGATCTCGGGGTTCCCGGCCCACCACACTTCCTCCCTGCCCATCCGTTTAACTCTAAAAAGAGTTCGAGCGACCATGCAAGGGAGGAAACGAGACAAGCCCCTAAGCCCTGGCCGCCGAGTCGGCCATACGTCTCGAACCTGTACTAAGGCGCTCACCTGGACTTCGCGGACAGTCCCAGCAGAAGAGCTTATCCCGTGGGCTAAGGTACTGTTGGTATTTGGCGGGGGTGAATTAGAGTCTCTTATAGCTACTGACTGACAGCAAGCTTTGGGAAAATAAAAGTCAGCGGGGGGATTCGAACCCACGATCTGACGATCTGATAACCATGAGCTTAACCATTTGGCAATTTCAGAGAATTGAGTCGGGTCGTTCATATTTACGTAGATAACAAAACCATTAATAACCAAGTTATACTGCACAGAATTTTGCTCTGCAAAGACTGAGCGATCAAAACGCTACAATAGTGCACCATGTAGCAAAAATGCACAATTGGCCTACACACAAATCTCACTGGCAGCTCTTCCTTGATAAATTTAAATTAATGCGCGCGCATCAATATGGTAAAGTCCCCGGACTGCACGTCCGTCCAGACACGTCTCACTACACCAAAATACGCGCCCATAGGGGTGCTCTGCCCAGTTCAAGGAGAATTCTGCGCCAAACCGAGGCGCTGAAAAAGTACCCTTAGAGTTTATTTGAAAAGAGGAGATTGTGTGGCCCAAGAAATTATGGAATTGTGGTAGAATGGCCCAGAATGAACTCTCCACATTCAAGGGCTCCCATCCCAGGGCCAAGCACAGCAAAATGCTACTGACAAATTGTTCCAAGAGACTGAAAAGGTGGAGGGATGTCACTTAAAAAATGGCCGCTGCTGACAGACTTGGGAGCTTTCACTTTTGTAGGGGGGGGGGTTGAGTTTGTTTTTGGTGAATAATTAGAAATTTCATTGTTTAAGTAACCTACTTAAAATCGAAAATCAATGGAAAGCTGAATGACCCAAGAACACTCTGTTTTTTTTTGTTTTTTGTGTTCTTTTTTAAGTTGCCACGGGGGGGGGGTAAGAGGCCCCAAGGACTTTGGTTGCCTGCACCGGGACCGCAAACGTGGTCGATTTTACCTTGTGTTCGAATGGGCTTCCTTTAGTTCAGTGCACGCATAGAAAGCAATGAAAAATCAGAGCGAAATAGCGCCGCCTGTTGACTCTTGGAGGAGGTTTGTCTTCGGTTTTTTTGCCGGAAATTCAAGATTATGGCCAGTAGATCAATTTTCGTTTCAATTTTATGGGTTTTAGTCACGATTTGTTTTTATTTGCCTTTTCCCAAAGATATATCCAAAATAGTAAAACTGTTCGCCCAGCTCTCATTGTCTTTCCAAACAGGCCCGCAATTTTGGGCTTTTTGTAAAAGAAATAACCCGAACTGGAAACTACCAGTCCAAAATTTGGGATTTATAAAAAGTTTCTGTGATCCCTCCTGATTATGGCATGTTTTATTGTATAGAGTACAAACAGATTTCATTTTAACTAGTATAAAGTTAACAGAAAACAGATCATAATATTTAAATTAAATCTAACACTAGAGTCAACTTGTTATTAAATCGCTCTCTTGGTTGCGAAAACTGGGTTTTCACAGAAAACTTCATTTCCTGGAAAACTACATTTCATGACTTTTCCAGGATTTTTTAGGAATAAGAAGTTTAAAAAATGCATGACCAAGATGTATGTAGGAAACCCAAAAATTTTTATCTGTGTAATCTTTACCTGGAAATGAAATGTTTTCAAGATTTACTGCAGTTCCATCTTGCAGGACAAAGATTCTTTTGAAGGGATCCACTGTTAGAATAGTTCCTTTGTGCCCATCACCTGTTTCAACCTGGTCGCCTTGCTGACACTCTCTCAAAAACTGTACTGCTTTCTTTAACACTTTTGTGACAGTGATTTTTTGGGGGGCTTGCCTGCGGTTTTCTGTGACAAAGATATATGATATTTGTTGGCTGTAATGCTCACCGGTGTTAAACTGTAAAATATTCAAAGGTAGAAATCTGTGATTTATGAAGACGGGACGACTCTTCAAATATCTTTCTAGGGTTTTATGGCATTTCATTACATCAACAGGTATACCATTAAATAACCAATAAAACTCACTAGGTATAACCATTTTTCATCTTTAACTATTTTAGCTGCGCACCATCTTCCCAACTGATCGAATGCCTGGACGTGACTTCCAACTGAGAATTTTTCCTGTCATTTTGCTTTCTATAGAACTGAACATTTTGAGAACTGCACCAAGACTGTAAAATGATGGATGATGAAGATGAGTAAATCACCTTAACCTTGCCCTTATATGGCAGCCAATTTACTCTTGGAGACTCCATCATGAAAGGAAAAAAAGGCCCCAGAATATTTCATTTTAACTGATGACACAATTATCTAATTGATATTCAGTTTGCAAATGATTGTTATTTTGTTACAAATTGCTTTTTTATACGTGCACCAAACATTTCATATAGATTATAAATGTACGTGACAATGGTCTCTAAATTCTTATTTTTTGATTTTCATCCGCGGCACGTCGTCCGACCCGGCTCGCCAGGATCGGCCCGTCTGCGGCGCTGGCAAATCCCTTTGATTGAAAGGTTTAGTTTCAGCAGATCGCAGTGAAGCGGCTGCTCTACTAGGAAACGACACCCCGATCCATACCCAAGTTGTCTGCAAGTGATCTGGCGTCCCTCTGGAGACGGCGGTTCCCCCGGAGCTCCCGGCAGGGACCGCGGGCGGAGTCGGCGGGGTCGGCCCGGCCTACCAACGCAAGAGCGGGTGGGCGCTGATGCGGGCCGCCCTCGTGCGGGACGCCGGCGGCGTCGCCGCGCACCGGCAGAGATTTCGACTTAGAGGCATTCAGCCGTAATCTCTCGGTTGGTAGCCTCGCACCACCGGCCTCTCGACCGAGCGCCTGAACCAGGGGTCCGAATCTGCGGTTCCTCTCGTACTGAGCAGTATTGCCGTGGCGGCGACCTCTCATGAGTATGGTAAAACTAACCTGTCTCACGACCGTCTAAACCCAGCTCACGTTCCCTATTAATGGGTGAACAATCCAACGCTTGGCGAATTCTGCTTCGCAATGATAGGAAGAACCGACATCGAAGGATCAAAAAGCAACGTCGCTATGAACGCTTGGCTGCCACAAGCCAGTTAGGCGCCAAGTCAAAATAGAAACGGTTCACCAAGCGGGAAATGATTGCCCTTAATCCTCTTTCAAACCATTGCCCGATTCAACTGCAAGTGGGCAATGATTGCAAGAGAGCGTTTCCCGAAAAGGAGTTGGCTATGCAGCAACCTCTTTGATGCATACCACCAATTCCCCCACCTTGGTACAAAAGCCCTGACTCCCAGCTTACCAGGAATGGTTATTGTGCATCGGCTTTGTTGTGTAAATTGGCCAGTTTATCCACAGGCTTAGCACAGCTTATTCAGAAGGGGAAGCAATTAATCTCCCAACAAAAGACTAACTCCATCAGAGTCAGCAGGCCTCTGTGCATCACTAAGTCTTGTGTCATTGAATTAAGATCTGTAGTTTTCTTTCCCAACATCTAGCACTGTCAGGCAGTGATTTCCACTTGATAGATTTGTCAAAGGTTGGAATAGACAATAGACAAATTGGAGAGCATTATAGATGCAACAATCACAGGACTTCAAATCAATCTAAAAAGTAAAATAAGAAAAGTCGACCAATGTTGGTATGTAAGGGTAGCATGGCAAACTGAAGGAAAAAACATCCATATCCATGTAAATGGTAGTACAAACCCATCCCATCCCCCCAAATTGTTGACATATCAATGGGCTGGGGTCCCAGCTGTTGATAAACAGCTTTAATAACTCAACCACCAGCCACATTTGAGTGTAATCCTTAAAGCTCTCTATTGTTAGAAAACATCACCCAGCAGTGGCGTTCACCAAACCACAAGCCATTTAGCTAGTGACTCCTTATCGTTTCCCGCTTTACAATGAAGCAGGTAAGGAGCTTATCGTTTATGTATCGTTTCCCACTTCATGAACCGTTTTCTTTTGACTTGGTGCCTTATCCCTGTGGTAACTTTTCTGACACCTCTTGCTTCAAACTCCGAAGCTCAAAAGGATCGATAGGCCACGCTTTGACGTCCGTATTCATACTGAAAATCAAAATCAAAGGAGCTTTTGCCCTTTTGCTCTACGCGGGTATTTCGTCCTCGCTGAGCTCGCCTTAGGACACCTGTGTTACCCTTTGGCAGATGTACCGCCCCAGTCAAACTCCCCGCCTGAAGCTGTCACCGGAGCGGGTGGCGGCCGGCGGCCCGCGGCGCCGCGAGGCGGCCGGCCGCGTAGCGCCAGAAGACTGGGCCCGCTCCCCGCCCCACCGTCTAAGTAACTCCCAGTGTCTCTCTCCCACCCCTAGTGTCTCTTCATAAGGTCAGACTAGAGTCAAGCTCGACAGGGTCTTGTTTCCCCGCTGATTCTGCCAGTTAAACTCCCCGACTGAAGCTGTCGCCGGAGCGAGTGGCCGGCCGCGTAGCGCCAGAAGACTGGGCCTGCTCCCCGCCTCACCGGCTAAGTAAAGAAACCACGAGAGTAGTGGCATTTCAGCGTCGGGCCTGGGGCCCTCCCACTTATCCCACACCCCTCCGTGTCTCTTCACAAGGTCAGACTAGAGTCAAGCTGATTCTGCCAAGCCCGTTCCCTTGGCTGTGGTTTCGCTAGATAGATAGGGACAGTGGGAATCTCGTTAATCCATTCATGCGCGTCACTAATTAGACGACGAGGCATTTGGCTACCTTAAGAGAGTCATAGTTGCTCCCGCCGTTTACCCATGCTTCGCTGAATTTCTTCACTTTGAAATTCAGAGCACTGGGCAGAAATCACATTGCGTCAGCGCCCCGGCTGCGGACGATTCCAGGGATCCCGCCCCTCAGCAAGAAAAGAAATCTCTTCCCGGGGCCCCGGCTGGCGTCTGCGGGGCCAGATTCCCTTTCGCCCGGTGGCGAGTCCCCGGCCCTGCAAGGAGCGGGGTGCCCGCCTCCGCTCGGAGCGGAACTTCCCTGGGGCTTAGGATCGACTGACCCATGTACAACTGCTGTTCACATGGAAGCCTTCTCCGCCACTTGGCCATCGAGGATCTCAATCGAATATTTGCTACCACCACTAAGATCTGCGCCCGCAGCGGCTCCACGCGGCCTCGCGGCCCGCGCTTCGACGCTCACCGCGGCAGCCCTCCCACTCGTCGGGGCGTACCACCCGGGCGGCGGTCCTGCTTACCAAGAATGGCCCACTGGGCGCCCGTGCATTGAGGGCCCGGCCCCGAGCCGGCAGGTCGGGCCCCGTACCAATTTAAAGTTTGAGAATAGGTTGAGGTCGTTTCGGCCCCAAGGCCTCTAATCATTCGCTTTACCGGATGCAACTGCTCTCTCTCTTTCCCGGGTGCCAGCTATCGTGAGAGCCCTCCTGCGGGGTATACTGCCCACCCTGGATTTCAGGTCAGTTTGGGGCGGCCCCCTCAGACTCGCGGCCCAGCAGCTCATCCCGGTCCGCCGGGAGAGCGCCGGTTCACTCCGCCGTCATTCCCGGCGGGCCCTCCTCCGGCTGCACCCGCTCCTCCTCAGCCGCCGGTCCTCCCCGGTCTCCCCCTCCTCTGGGTCCGGCCCGCCTGAAGGCCGCTTGCCGGCCGGCCCTCCACAACCCAACCCGCCGCCCCCGCCTCGCTGCCGCCACACAAGTGGCGCCGCCACTCTCCCGGCAGCCGCCTCCCGCCGCTGCCGCCCGTCCTCCGACCCGGCCCGCCAGGATAGGCCCGTCTTCGGCGCGGGCAAATCCCTCGGATCGAAAGGTTTAGTTTCAGCAGATCAAAAACGCAACGTCGGTATGAACGCTTGGCTGCCACAAGCCAGTTATCCCTGTTGTAATTTTCTGACACCTCTTGCTTCAAACTCCGAAGCTCAAAAGGATCGATAGGCCACGCTTTCACTGTCCGTATTGATACTGAAAATCAAAATCAAACGAGCCTTTGCCCTTTGGCTCCGCGCGAGCTTTCCGTTCTCGCTGGGTTCTCCTTAGGACACCTGTGTTACCCTTTGACAGATGTACCGCCCCAGTAGGGCGGTATCTGATCGCCTTCAAACCTCTAACTTTCGTTCCTGATTAATGAAAACCTTCTTGGCAAATGCTTTCGCAGTCGGTCGTCTTGTGGCGATCCAAGAATTTCACCTCTCACACCGCAATACGAATGCCCCCGTCAGTTCCTCTTAATCATTTCCTCGAGTTCCGAAAACCGAAGTTACGGATCCGGCTTGCCGACTTCCCTTACCTACATTGTTCTGTCGACCAGAGGCTGTTCACCTTGGAGACCGGCTGCGGCTATGGGTACGACCCCGCATTTTCAAGGGCCGGCCGAAGCTCGCCGGACGCCGGCGTAGACGCGTCGCTCTACGGGGCCGCAGCCCCTAGCTCTGGACAAGCCGATTCCAGGGATCCCGCCCCTTAGCAAGAAAAGAAAACTCTTCATGGGGCCCCTGCCGGCGTCTGCGGGCTCGCTTGCTTCGGAGCTCGGAGGGCTCCACCTGCGGGTTCGGTAATATTGACCAGATTCCCTTTCGTACGGGGGCGAGGCCCCGGCCCCGCTCGGAGTGGAACTTCCCTGGGGCTTAGAATCGACTGACCTATGTACAACTGCTGTTCACGTGGAAGCCTTTTCCGCCACTCGGCCCTCGAGGATCTGTCGAATATTTGCTACTACCCCCAAGATCTGCGCCCGCGGCGGCTCCAAGTGGCCTCATGGCCGGCACTTCGACGCGCACCGCGGCGGCCCTCCTACTCGTCGGGGTGTACTACCCGGGCGGCGGTCCCACTCGCTCTCTGCCCCAACGGCCGGGTGTGGTCGGCACGTTCAGCGCCATTCGTTTTCAGGGCTAGTTGACTCGGCATGTGAGTTGTTACACACTCCTTGGCGGATTCCGACTTCCATGGCCACCGTCCTTCTGTCCGTATCAACCAACGCCTTTTCTGGGCTCTGATGAGCGTCGGCCGCAATGCAGCGCCCCAACCCGGCGCTCGGTTCATCCCGCAGCGCCGGTCCTGTTTACTAAGAATGGCCCACTGGGCGCCCGTGTATTGAGGGCCCGGCCCTGAGCCGGCGGGTCGGGCCCCGCACCAATTTAAAGTTTGAGAATAGGTTGAGGTCGTTTCGGCCCCAAGGCCTCTAATCATTCGCTTTACCGGTTGCAACTGCTCTCTCTCTCTCTCTTTCCCGGGCGCCAGCTATCGGAGGGAACCAGCTACTAGACGGTTCGACTAGACGGGTCTTTCGCCCCTATACCCAAGTCGGACGATCGATTTGCAGGTCAGAATCGCTGCGGACCTCCACCAGAGTTTCCTCTGGCTTGGTCCTGCTCGGGCATAGTTCACCATCCTTCGGGTCCTAGCGTGCCCGCTCTTCCTCCGCCGCAGCTGCAGGGGGCTGGCGGCGGTGCACCGGCCGCCGCGCAGCCGGATCCCGCCTCGACCGGGCCCTGGCCGGCCTACACTCTCGTTGCGCCTCGGGGCTTCGCCTGGCGGCCCCCCGACTCTCGGGCCCGATAGACTCCTTGGTCCGTGTTTCAAGAAGGGTCGGCAGCGCTCGCAACAATCGCCCGCGGAACCGGGGCGCCTCGGCGCGGCCGACACCAGCCCGGCCGGGGACCGCCAGCCCGCCGCCACAGGGGAAGTGGAAGGCGGGGCCCTCCGGCGCGACCACGGCCGGTCTCTAGGCTCTCCGACTGGCCCTCCGTCGGGGGACCGGGGTGGCCGGAGGAACCCCAACCGGCTGGCCCATGCCGGCCCGGATGCCCAGCCGGTCGCGGGCGCCGCGCCCGGGAGAATTGTACGCTAGGGGGTGCGGGGCCGCAGCGGGCACCGCGCCGGCCGCGCTGAATCTCCCGGGCCCGATCTGCGCGGCCCTCCCGTTTGCTTCTCGACGGCTTCACGTACTCTTGAACTCTCTCTCCAGAGTGTTTTTCAACTTTCCCTCACGGTACTTGTGCTCTATCGGTCTCCTGCCGGTATTTAGCCTTGGATGGAGTTTACCACCCGCCTTTGGGTTGCGCTACAAAACAACCCGACTCCCGGAAGTCCTGGTCACCGGCCGGACGGCGCCTGCAGTGGCCTGACACCCGCCACGGGACGGAGGGGGCCTCGATCAGAGGGACCTCGGCACCGCCGCGACCGCCGGACGGGCTTCCCTACGCCACAGTTCCCGCGGGCCCACTGGGGGCCCGGGGATTCGGCGCTGGGCTCTTCCCGCTTCGCTCGCCGTTGCTGGGGGAATCCTGGTTAGTTTCTTTTCCTCCACTTAGTGATATGCTTAAATCCAGCGGGTCCTCTCGCCCGACCTGAGGTGGATGGGTTCGCAATAGGCCTCAGTCTCTCTCTCTCTTGCCTCCCACTGCAGACTCCCCCAGGGACCTTCCCGGCCCTCCGCGCGGAGACAGCGCCCGGCCGGTGCCCCTTCGCCTGCCCGCAGATTTCTTATATCATCCTCCCCGGAGAGCGGGGGACCCGTGCCTCGACCTCCTGGTCTCTTGGAACTCCCCTTGTTGCCACCTGCAGCCAGTGTCCACGCGGGGTCTCGGGCCTCGCGGCTGCCGGCCGGCGTTCTCTCGCCGCGGCCCCTCCCGGCTGCGGCGATTGCCCTGCTCAATGCAACCCTCAGGCGAACGAGGCCCGGGCCGCGGGGACTAGCGCGGGGAGTCCTGCGCCCACTCAGTGCGGGCTCGGGCGCACCCCGTCGGGGGCCACTCCCGCCTACACCCGGAAGACAGCACGGTGGCTGGCCCTCCCCGCCTCGGCGGACGGAAGGGGGCCGGCCGGGCACGCTCTCTCTGCTCGGTGATGATCCTTCCGCAGGTTCTCCTGCGGAGACCTTGTTACGACTTTTACTTCCTCTAAATCCTCAAGTTCGATCGTCTTCCGGGCGTACGAGCGAGGTGCCGGGGCCCCCCGCGGCCCGTCCGAGGATCTCACTAAGCCATTCAATCGGTAGTAGCGACGGGCGGTGTGTACACAGGGCAGGGACGTAATCAACGCGAGCTGATGACTCGCGCTTACTGGGAATTCCTCGTTCAAGGGAGACAATTGCAACTCCCTATCCCAAGCACGAATGCGGTTCAACGGATTGCCCAGACCTTCCGGCGAAGGGCGGCTACCTGCTGATCCCTTCAGTGCAGCGCACGTGCGGCCTCGAACATCTAAGGGCATTACAGATCTGTTATTGCTCAATCTCGCGTGGTTGAACGCCACTTGTCCCTGTAAGAAGTCAGCGCCTGGCGGGGCGGCCGGTGCGACTATTTAGCAAGCCAGAGTCTCGTTCATTATCGGAATTAATCAGACAAATCGCTCCACCAACTAAGAACGGCCATGCACCGGCCGGCCGACGCTCTCCTAGGCTGGAGGGGTCGGCCGGCCGCGCCGAAAACGCCGTTGACCGAGCGCCTGGAAGGCCTCCCGGCGGGGCGGCGAGCAGCCACTTTCCTTGAGCCGCTCCGGAGCGGGGCTTGTCCAGAACCCAGGGGGAATCGCCCCGGAGGCTTGGGCTCGACCATGTAGGAATTGCCGTATTGTATGGACAATATATGGCTGTACTGATTTCTGGTAGCCTGAGCTAAGCTCGAGACCATTTTCCCCCTATAAATAGGCAAAGCAGGGAGTGGGGGTTAAGGTCCAAAATACTCTCATTGAAATACGTACGTTTTGGGCCCAACAGTTCCCGACGAGAGACGCTCTCGAGAGCCGGGGTGCCTCGCCGACGCGTTCGCAGGTAGGGACGAGTCGGTTTTTGCGCCCGAGTCGGGTCGAAACTGGAGATCCGACCTGTCGCGGGCCACGAAGCCCGCACCCACGGCGGTACCGGCGCCGCCCGCTGCGAGACTCTGTCCCCGGCCCCGGTCCCTCCCCGCCCGACGGCCCGTCGCACGAAGGCATTAGGACCGACTTGGCAACTCGCCACCCCGACGCTACTCCCCCAGAGCCCTCCTGCGGGGTATACTGCCCACCCTGGATTTCAGGTCAGTTTGGGGCGGCCCCCTCAGACTCGCGGCCCAGCAGCTCATCCCGGTCCGCCGGGAGAGCGCCGGTTCACTCCGCCGTCATTCCCGGCGGGCCCTCCTCCGGCTGCACCCGCTCCTCCTCAGCCGCCGGTCCTCCCCGGTCTCCCCCTCCTCTGGGTCCGGCCCGCCTGAAGGCCGCTTGCCGGCCGGCCCTCCACAACCCAACCCGCCGCCCCCGCCTCGCTGCCGCCACACAAGTGGCGCCGCCACTCTCCCGGCAGCCGCCTCCCGCCGCTGCCGCCCGTCCTCCGACCCGGCCCGCCAGGATAGGCCCGTCTTCGGCGCGGGCAAATCCCTCGGATCGAAAGGTTTAGTTTCAGCAGATCAAAAACGCAACGTCGGTATGAACGCTTGGCTGCCACAAGCCAGTTATCCCTGTTGTAATTTTCTGACACCTCTTGCTTCAAACTCCGAAGCTCAAAAGGATCGATAGGCCACGCTTTCACTGTCCGTATTGATACTGAAAATCAAAATCAAACGAGCCTTTGCCCTTTGGCTCCGCGCGAGCTTTCCGTTCTCGCTGGGTTCTCCTTAGGACACCTGTGTTACCCTTTGACAGATGTACCGCCCCAGTAGGGCGGTATCTGATCGCCTTCAAACCTCTAACTTTCGTTCCTGATTAATGAAAACCTTCTTGGCAAATGCTTTCGCAGTCGGTCGTCTTGTGGCGATCCAAGAATTTCACCTCTCACACCGCAATACGAATGCCCCCGTCAGTTCCTCTTAATCATTTCCTCGAGTTCCGAAAACCGAAGTTACGGATCCGGCTTGCCGACTTCCCTTACCTACATTGTTCTGTCGACCAGAGGCTGTTCACCTTGGAGACCGGCTGCGGCTATGGGTACGACCCCGCATTTTCAAGGGCCGGCCGAAGCTCGCCGGACGCCGGCGTAGACGCGTCGCTCTACGGGGCCGCAGCCCCTAGCTCTGGACAAGCCGATTCCAGGGATCCCGCCCCTTAGCAAGAAAAGAAAACTCTTCATGGGGCCCCTGCCGGCGTCTGCGGGCTCGCTTGCTTCGGAGCTCGGAGGGCTCCACCTGCGGGTTCGGTAATATTGACCAGATTCCCTTTCGTACGGGGGCGAGGCCCCGGCCCCGCTCGGAGTGGAACTTCCCTGGGGCTTAGAATCGACTGACCTATGTACAACTGCTGTTCACGTGGAAGCCTTTTCCGCCACTCGGCCCTCGAGGATCTGTCGAATATTTGCTACTACCCCCAAGATCTGCGCCCGCGGCGGCTCCAAGTGGCCTCATGGCCGGCACTTCGACGCGCACCGCGGCGGCCCTCCTACTCGTCGGGGTGTACTACCCGGGCGGCGGTCCCACTCGCTCTCTGCCCCAACGGCCGGGTGTGGTCGGCACGTTCAGCGCCATTCGTTTTCAGGGCTAGTTGACTCGGCATGTGAGTTGTTACACACTCCTTGGCGGATTCCGACTTCCATGGCCACCGTCCTTCTGTCCGTATCAACCAACGCCTTTTCTGGGCTCTGATGAGCGTCGGCCGCAATGCAGCGCCCCAACCCGGCGCTCGGTTCATCCCGCAGCGCCGGTCCTGTTTACTAAGAATGGCCCACTGGGCGCCCGTGTATTGAGGGCCCGGCCCTGAGCCGGCGGGTCGGGCCCCGCACCAATTTAAAGTTTGAGAATAGGTTGAGGTCGTTTCGGCCCCAAGGCCTCTAATCATTCGCTTTACCGGTTGCAACTGCTCTCTCTCTCTCTCTTTCCCGGGCGCCAGCTATCGGAGGGAACCAGCTACTAGACGGTTCGATTAGTCTTTCGCCCCTATACCCAAGTCGGAAGATCGATTTGCAAGTTAGAATCACTGCGGACCTCCACCAGAGTTTGCTCTGGCTTCGTCCTGCTCGGGCATAGTTCACCATCTTTGGGTCCTAGCGTGCCCACTCTTCCTCCGCCGCAGCCGCGGGGGGCTGGCAGCGGGGCGGCCGGATCCCGCCCCGGCCGGGCCCTGGCCGGCCTACACTCTCAGTGCACCTCGGGGCTTCGCCTGGCGGCCCCCGGACTCGTGGGCCCGATAGACTCCTTGGTCCGTGTTTCAAGACGGGTCGGCAGGACTCGCGACAATCGCCCGCGGACCCGGGGCGCCTCGGCACGGCCGACACGGACCCGGCCGGGGACCACCGGCCAGCCGCCACCGGGGACGGTCGCGGCGAACCGGGCCCTCCGGAGGGCCGGGAGGCCCAGCCCAGCGGCTGCCGCGGGGAGGCGGCGGCGCGCGGGCGGTTGCGGCCCGTCGTCTCTTCCTCGGCATTGCGGCCGGCGCGACCACGGCCGGTCTCTAGGCTCTCCGACCGGCCTCCCCCCGTCGGGGAACCGGGGTGGCCGGAGGAACCCCAACCGGCCGGCCTATGCCGACCCGGATGCCCAGCCGGTCGTGGGCGCCGCACCCGGGAGAAGTGCACGCGGCCGGGCCTCGGAGGCTCCCCTGGGCCCCGCCCCATGGCTAGTGGGGTGCGGGGCCGCGGCGGGCACCCCGCCGGCCGCGCTGAATCTCCCGGGCCCGATCTGCGCGGCCCTCCCGTTTGCTTCTCGACGGCTTCACGTACTCTTGAACTCTCTCTTTGGAGTGCTTTTCAACTTTCCATCACAGTACATGTGCTCTATCGGTCTAGTGCCGGTTTTTAGCCTTGGATGGAGTTTACCACCCGCCTTTGGGCTGCGCTACAAAACAAGGGAGATCCCCGGTCGGGGATCCTGCCTGCCGCCGCCGGAGCCGCGACCCGGCGCGACTGCGGGGCGCCGCCCGCCGCCTGCTCGGCGGGCGTGCTGCAGGGTTGCACGCGGCTCCGGCTGCGGGGGGCCGCTGCCTGCTCTCCTGGCCTGGGATGCCGCCGACGTCGGTGCGCCTTGGGCTGCCGGGACTCGGCGGAGGGGGCTAAACGGGGGCAGCGGAGAGTCCGCCGCTATTCGAGGGGCCATGCCCCCCTCTCTTTCTCTCTCTCTCCCGGTTGCTCGTCCGCAGCGGGCCGTGCTGCCGCTCCAGCCCCTCCTGCAGGGTTGCAGCCACGCACCACGGCACCTCCCAGCCCGGGGTCCGGCCGAACTGGGGCCCGGGAGCGGCCTTCTGGACACCTCGGGGGAAGGCCTGGCGGGCCGGCCGACCCTCTCCTGTTCATGAGGGTCGACCGGCCGCGTCCAGACCCGAGGGGGAATCGCTCCTGAGCCTTGGGCTCCACTGTGTAGGAATGGCCGTATTATATGGACAATATATGGCTGTACTAATTTCTGGCAGCTGGAGCTGAGCTCGAGACCACCCTCCCCCTATAAATAGGCAAACCAGGGGGTTTGAGGGCCAAAATGCTCTCATTGAAATACGCACGTTTTGGGCCCAACTTGTCCCAGGGCAAAGTCCTCTCAGAGGCCTTGGGTGGGCCAGCGAGCCGATGGACGGCAGGCTGGAGACCCCCGGTCTGCTCGGCTGCATGGAACACCGGACATTCGAACCTCTTGGACGAGGTTTTCCAAAGATGGCAATTCACCGCGCCGCAGCAACCGCGCCACCGCCCTAGTGTCGGGTTCGCCCGGGGAACCGCTCCGGAGCTTGGCGCTCGATTGTGTCGGAAATGCACGGCTTTAAAGGGTCTATGTAATTTTTTTTATTATTTCAATTGATAAAGTGTTTCTACCTGAACAATTTTTTGCTCAAAAAAAATAATAACATG
Organism: Acanthaster planci; assembly: GCF_054643075.1. Classification (NCBI taxonomy): domain Eukaryota; kingdom Metazoa; phylum Echinodermata; class Asteroidea; order Valvatida; family Acanthasteridae; genus Acanthaster; species Acanthaster planci. Next base: position 9,688,619 of record NC_141787.1, read on the forward strand.
TTCGAGGGGTGACGAACACGCCCCGCCTATCTCCTCATAAACATAAGAATGTGTGACGTAAACCCCGGATATCGGCACACTTTCCAGGTTATGCGTGGCAGTTTGATCGGCAGCGTCACACGCACTCCTTCTAAAGTTTCTTGAGAATTTCGCCGCACTCCTTCACGAAAATAAAGTAGTTTTTATCAGAATGCCACCGACCTGTATTGTTGCTGGTTGCAGCAACACTACCAAAGTTGGTTTTAGTCTGCATCGTTTTCCATCTGACCCAAAATTTCGACGAATTTGGACGGCGAAAGTGAAGCTGACCCGAGCCAAGTGGTCGGACCAACCGAGCACTCGGTGATCTGCTCCGCACACTTTGAGCCTTCTTGTTTTGATCGAAACGCCAACGATCAACAACATCAGTTCGGGATTAAGTTCAAGGCAATGCTTCGTCCCGATGCTGTACCCACAATGTTTCTAACAAGCAAGAAAAGCGAGCCGGTACTGGAAGAGAAGAGGAAGGGTGCTTTTGCAAAACGCGAGCGACTCCGAGCACGTTTTATCGTTTCTCACTCGCCATGCATTCACGTTTGTTTCATAATTGCAGGTGCATGTGATCGTTTTGTACACGTTTCGTTATGCAAAGTACACCTCATGTACAGTATATGCGCGTGTACGGGGGTGGGTGCGTACACGTGGCTACCGGGTGGGTGCGTGCGTGTACATCTATATTGAACGACATCGCGGGCTTACACCATTGAGCTACGAATCTTACACGTACGTGTACACGGATACATGTACATGTACATTATGTCTTGTAGTTGTACATGTACACACGTACTTCACGAATGACAACTATTCGCACTGTCCATGCTGGCGACTGCCCCAAATTCAATTTTGGTTGTTTATTCTGTTGATCTTAAAGCTAGAAACACTGTACAGAAATAGTAGCCGACTTTGTACATCCTGATAGGCTAATGACGGGGCAGGGTTGAAATCGGTTAACACTTTCTTGTTGACATTAATCTGGTCACTCACTAATATGCAAGTTGCAGTTCTTTTTCAATCAGCATAAGCCTTACTGATCGTGACATTCATGTGAGTGTCATGAAGCTGAGAGGCAACAATATCCTTAGCCGTAAGGTTTCCGCACCTGATTTTGTTTCTTCTGCCTTTCAATATATTTTTCACTATATAAGCACAACTGTGGTGGTTTAAAATTTACACTGTTGTTTTACTGAACTATTTCTCCTATTCATTTTAACAAGGATTAATTTCATTAAATTTGTTTTCTTTCATTGGAAACTGCTATCAGGTAATATGGAGGATGTGCTTCCACGGAAACAAGCCAGAAGAGAGAGCAACCAGGTCGGAAAGGTTGGAGATAGAACCTTGTGCATAGAAAGTGTGCCAGACCCAGAGTGTACTGTGAGTGCTAGTAGCATGATTCCAGTTGTGTCGGTAAGTCCATCACAATCACTTGCTCCCTTCAACTATTGTTGAACATTCAAGAGGAACAAATGGATATTGTTCTTTCAATTTTTCTCTCTGGAAATATTTTAAAAATAACTTTCCTTTTTATTCTTTTACATGTACAGAATGTGGATGCTGCTTGTCAGACTGATCCAGTGAAAATTCTTTCTTGTGATATACTTCAGTATCAAAATGCATTTGAAATGTCTATTTTTGTTATCATATTAATTTATAAATTACATTTTTTCTTCTTATTCTGTTTTCTTGTTCTCGTCATAGTTCATGATAAACAACAAATTTATACAATTTTTTTCCGATAGATACCGATGCCGGAAGACAAGCTGTTCCCGAAGTCAGCGAAACTGGAATACAATGCAAGCTGCTTATTGAGGGAGAGGTCGAGAAGGTACAAGACAATGAAGTTGAAGAATTAGAAGAGGAAGAGTTAGAAGAGGAACAAGAGCGTGATGATTCCTCCGACTATGAACCATCCTCATCATCATCTTCAGAACCTTGTTGCACTCGGTCATTCAAAAAGTAAGTACGATAGATGCAGTATATGAAATGAGAATTGATTTTATAAGGTTACAACAGAAACAAAGCGAAATGTTTTTTAAATTTAAAATTAATCTTCTCTCATCACAGAGTAGAAACTACTTTTCATTCCTGCACTTACCGTGGTATCACCTTGGTTTACCCAAATGCCATTGATCTTTTGTAAAAAGAAGGGGGAGAAGTCCACGGACCGTTCCAACATCACCGGATGTTCTTCCTCAAGATCATCCAAAGTACACTGTGTTCGAGGGGAGCTCTTCAAACTTTTCAGGAAGTGTTTCAAGTGCGGTTCACGGAAGATCAGTCTGATTAAACGAACTGTGGGGACTTTCGTTTCTGTTTTTCAGCGATGAGGGGCCTGCAAGTCCAAGGAGACGACCTGGAGTTCCCAGCCATGGCTGGGTGCAACACCTGCAGGAAATCTGCTTCTCTCTGCAGCTGTCCTGTTTGCTGGTGCCAGCCCATCAAAGGTTCTCCGCATGTTGACCAGTATGGGGGCAGCTTGTATTTTGCTGTGCACTTTTTCTCCCACCAGAAGAGACACCTCTTGCCATCAGTTGAAGCGGTGTGGACACAACACATCACCGAAGTAAAGCTTCGTCTGAAAGCTGATAATCAAGCGCTAGTCATCGGCGGGGATGGACGGGCAGATAGTCCAGGCCACTCCGCTAAATATGGGAGCTACACTGCAATAGAACTCAACGCCAACAAGATTGTTGATATTCAGCTTGTACGGGTGAGCTTTGTTTCTAAAGAAAGGTAGAGTTGATGTACATGCGATGGTTTTCGATAAATGGTTCTCGACAATTTGTACAAGCAAAAGGATGAATTCATTTCATTAACTTTATTCTGTATACATAGTCAATTTGAAAGTTGATTATTTCAATTTGCTGCTGCCGCTGCGTCTTGATTGATAGCCTCAGATTGACTGTTACTAACATTTAGTACATGTATTTGTTGTGTATTCATTTGTTAGTGCAAAGAAGTCAAGAGTAGCTACCACATGGAGCTGGAGGGCTTCAAAAGGACAATGGCAAGCCTACGTGAAGCTGACCTCACTGTCTGCAAGCTCGTCACTGACCGTCATTGGTCTTTGGCCAAATATGTGCAGGAACAGGAGCCAACAATTCTACACATGTATGACGTCTGGCATATAGCAAAAGGTACCGGTAGTTGAAGATATAGATTTAAAGTTAAAATAAATATTTGTTTTTATGACCTTCAAAACCATTTGTCGAGACTACAGAATTTCAACTAATTTCATTTGTCGAGACTACAGAATTTCAACTAATTTCTTGAGAAATACATAGGAAATAGTTACGGCAAGAAATTATTTGAAAGGCCCAAAGTATCTTTGCATTATCTTAGATATAATTGTCTAATGGAACAGTTACTTTCCTTTTTGCAAAAAAGTGATTTCACTCGGCAAACAAAACGTAGGCCTTAACACGCCGAAGTTTAATTTGTATCATTTATTTGTATTTTTCATTAAGGGATCAAGAAGATGGTCGATAAGTTTGCAAAGAGGAAAGGGTTTGAGGGTGTGGCCGAATGGAAGAGGTCCATAAACAATCATGTCTATTGGTGTGCCTCTTCCACCACTGATGCAGAGAAGATCTCCGGGAGGCCAAGTGGGCCTCTTTATGTAACCACATCGTTGGAGTACACCGAAGGCACTCTGCTCTGTATACTAAGTGTGACCATGGCCGACTTGGGAGGCGAAAGAAGAAATGGTTGAAGCCAGGTATTAAAAAAGAATTTGCTTTCAGGCTTTCCCTTATGGTTCTTTAATATAGGAATCATGAAGATTAATTTAAACAAAATGATATTAACAAATCAGGTTCGTGGCTTTATAGGGACAGAGGAAACCACCCAGCTGTACCAAATCCTGGAGAGTACCTCATTGCTGAAAGACATTCGGAAAATGTCTTCCGCAGCGCAGACGTCCTCCCTGGAGAGCTTCCACAGCCTCATAAACCAATTTGCTCCCAAGATGAAGGCCTACTCATATGATGGTATGACTTGCAGGTGAGTAGAATTAAGGTGTTACTTCGGCTTTGAAATTGACTCTTATGTTATTTATTTAGTCTGAATGTTTTTGAGCATTCTGCCTCTCCTGGAAATTTATCCAGCTGGGCCTATCTTTTGCCATCCCTTTAATTACTTTCAATATGGCCATTCCGAGTTTACTTCTATAAGTTTTTCCTTTTGTTGAAAATCATACACTTGTTGTATTTATTACGCTTCACATTGCTGGCCATCACTACAACGAGAAGGGACAGAAGCCATGCTACCACATCCAAGGGCACTCAGATGTTTCACCTCAACAAGCCAAAGTTTAAGCCGGGGGAAGCTACGGTGAAACCAATCAAAGAAGCAGCTTCCTTTGGTAGGGGTCTTGCTTTTTTAATTTGTCAAGTTTATTTCACAAAACCCATGGTTTGTAGATTGTAAAATTTCCCCTCAAATCTCCTTTTTCCGGAAGTACATGTATGCTCTCAACAGGACATATTCCTTGCTTTTGAAAAAGAATTTAGATAAGTAAGACTGGAGATTTAAAAATTTATCTTTCAACAGATTTCAGCAAATACAGCTTTTTATTTTTTCCCCGTAAAGTGTGCCTAAGTAAGGGCTTAAAAAGCCCATGTAAATACATATACATGTAGGCAAACAAAGGACACTGTTTGAAAATTCCAAAGAAAAGCTGTTGTAATTAACAATTTCCATATTCAAAATCACTGTATTGTTTGTTCTCCTCAGGGTATGTCAGGTCTCTGTTTACAGAGGCTATCCGACGATGCTGTTTTGTTGTACCCAACACTGCTGCTCAGTCTTAACCCCCCTCCCCCACTATGGCAGAGAAATACACGTTTCCAGAGAAAGATGTTCTGATTGCAAGGCACACGAGCAGATTCAATAAACCTTGAGATTAAAACCCTGCCTGGTGTAGAACTAAAAGGAGTGATCACAGATAGGATCTTAAATGTAGATTCCTTTAAGTTTTGAGAAATGGCAGGTAAATTTGGGTGGTGTTCTATCTGAGTTCGAAAAGAGACATATTCTTGAATAAGTAACTTGGGTGACTTTTTTCCCTTGTCCCTTTTTGTAACTCGAATACGGATATAAATTTGAAGGCCAGTGAGGCTCTAGATATAAATGACAACTTAAAGTTTCGGTCTCGCCAAAATTAAATGTAACGTGGGTTACCTGGAAATAAAAACCAAACTGAATGGAGTGTGCCGTGATGCAGAGGCTGTATACAGCTTTTGGGACGTGATTAGGGCAAAACCAAAATCATTACTGATTCGATATCCAGTGGATTCTTTGTCATTTTCTGCTGTTGAAATTCAAAGAACTATAGGGATTGTTTGTTTTACTTTTGTTTGACCAGTTTTGTGCTTGTATCAGGGGAGCAGATCTGTTGGCGTGACGCAAGACGATTAATCCAATACAAGTGGGACATGGATTTCTGTTTGAAAATATCAAGTGATTCTGCAGTTGAAAGCAAGCGAAATTGTACTAAATGTTTTTCAATCAATGAAATAAGGAGGTGAGTGTTGCCAGACTGTGCCGCCCCTTGATATGTTTCTCTTGCACCGTCAATAATAAAAATTCACATAGAGATACGTCGCTGTTTTTTCGATTGAGATCACTAGGCAGAAATTGACGCTAACACGGTTGAAATCGGTTTTATTGTCGAACATTAAGAAATTAAATTTAAGAATAAAAAGTGATCCGTGTATTCAACCCAGAAAACTGCCTTGAGAGTTTTGTGCTCACGAAATAAAAGAAAAAAAACAGGTGAGGGAAAAATATAAAAGTTATGTGGTGTTGACCAAGCATTCAGGCGCACGGACTCCTGAAATTTGCATGGAATCGCAGTTACCGGCTTCCATATAGGACTCTTCTGGGATCTCGGAGTTCCCGGCCCACCACACTTCCTCCCTGCCCATCCATTTAACTCTAAAAAGAGTTCGAGCGACCATGCAAGGGAGGAAACGAGACAAGCCCCTAAGCCCTGGCCGCCGAGTCGGCCATACGTCTCGAACCTGTACTAAGGCGCTCACCTGGACTTCGCGGACAGTCCCAGCAGAAGAGCTTATCCCGTGGGCTAAGGTACTGTTGGTATTTGGCGTGGGTGAATTAGAGTCTCTTATAGCTATTGACTGACAGCAAGCTTTGGGGAAAAAAGTCACCGGTGGGATTCGAACCCACGATCTGACGATCTGATAGCCATGATCTTAACCATTTGGCAATATCAGAGAATTGCTTCGAGTCGTTCATATTTACGTAGATAACAAAACCATTATTAACGGAGCGCCCGGAGGGCCTCCCGGCGGGACGGCGAGCAGCCACTTTCCTTGAGCCGCTCCGGAGCGGGGCTTGTCCAGACCCCAGGGGGAATCGCTCCGGAGGCTTGGGCTCCACCCTGCAGGAATTGCCGTATTGTATGGACAATATATGGCTGTACTGATTTCTGGCAGCTGGAGCTGAGCTCCAGACCACCCTCCCCCTATAAATAGGCAAACCAGGGAGTGGGGGTTAAGGTCCAAAACGCTCTCATTGAAATACGCACGTTTTGGGCCCAACCTGTCCCGGGGCAAAGCCCTCTCAGAGGCCTTGGGTGGGCCGGCGAGCCGATGGACGCTATGCCTGAAGCGCCTGGCCCGCTCTCCGCGGGCAACCCCGGACATCCGAACCTCTCGGACCAGGTTTTCCGAAAAAGGCGATTCACCGCGCCGCACCACGCAACCCGCCGGCATGGAGCCGTTTTCGCCCGGGGAAGCGTGTCGGAAATGCACGGCTTTAGAGGGTCCGCGTGCGGCTGCGGCGGGTTTTTTTCCCCCAGGACGGCAATTCGCCGCGGAGACACCCTCCCCCCTATAAAAAGGCAAACCAGGGAGTGGGGGTTAAGGTTCAAAACGCTCTTATTGAAATACGCACGTTTGGGGCCCAACAGACCCCGACGAGTGACGCTCTCGAGAGCCGGGGTGCCTCGCCGACGCGTTGGCAAGTGGGGACAAGTCGGTTTTTGCGCCCGAGTCGGGTCGAAACCGGAGATCCGACCTTTCGCGCACCACCAAGTCCGGGGAAGAAATCTTCAGCGGGCGCCCACGCAACGCCGCCCGTCCGACACCCACAGCGGGACAGGCGCCGCCCGCTGCGAGACTCCGCCCTCGGGCCCGAGGCCCCGGTCCCTACCCGCCCGCTGGCACGTGGCGCCACTCCCATTAGAGCCCTCCTGCGGGGTGCACCTCCGGCCCCGGATTTCAAATCAGGTTTTGGGCGGCCGGATAAGCCTCGCGGCCGGGCAGCGTATCCCCGGCTCTCGCCGGTGGGGCCGAGTCAGTTTTTGCGCCCGAGTCGACGCGTAACTGGAGATGAGCCCTTTCGCGGTCAACGAAGTCCGAGGAAGAAATCTTTAGCGGGCACCCACGTAACGCTCCCCGTTCGGCACCCACTGCGGGACCGACGCCGCCCGCTGCCAGATGCCGCACTCGGGCTGGAAGCCATTGTTTATCCGTGCCGAACAGCTGATCGCACGATGGCATTGGGACCGACTTGGCAACTCCCCGAGAGCCCTCCTGCGGGGTACACTATTAAACGTGGATTTCAAGTCAGTTTGGGGCGGCCGTGTCAGACATGCAGCCCAGCAGCCAATCCTCGGCCTCAGGGAAAGCGCTCGTTTACTCCGCCGTCAGTTCCTCTGCCGAGTTCGAGTGCCGCCGGGCCCGCCGCTGGTACTCCCCAGTCTCCTCCTCCAAGGCCGGTCCGCCCGAGGGCCACCGGGCGGCGCCGGCCGGCCCTCCGCGCTCGACCTCCTTCCCCCGCTGCTGGACCCCACCACCCCTCTCCCAGAAGCCGCTCCCGCAGCAGCGACGTCGTCCGACCCGGCCCGCCAGGATCGGCCCCTCTGCGGGGCGGGCAAATCCCTCGGATCGAAAGGTTTAGTTTTAGCAGATCACAGCAAAGCGGCTGCTCTACTGGGCACGACACCCCAATCCATACCCAAGTCGTCTGCAAGTGATCTGGCGTCCCTCTCGAGACGGCGGTTCGCCTTGCGCCGGAGTTCCCGGCCCCCAGGCAGGGGCCGCGGGCGGAGTCGGCCCGGCCCCCCTCCAGGCAAGAGCGGGTGGGCGCTGACGCGGGCCGCACACCGGCAGAGATTTCGACTTAGAAGCGTTTAGCCGTAATCTCTCAGGTGGTAGTCTCGCACCACCGGCCTCTCGACCGAGCGCCTGAACCAGGGGTCCGAATCTGCGGTTCCTCTCGTACTGAGCAGGATTGCCGTGACGGCGACCTCTCATCAGTAGGGTAAAACTACCTGTCTCACGGCGGTCCAAAGCCAGCTCACGTTCCCCATTGGTGGGTGAACAATCCAACGCTTCGCAATGATAGGAAGAGCCGACATCGAAGGATCAAACAGCAACATCGCTATGAACGCTTGGCTGCAACTACCCAGTTATCACTGTGGTCACATTTCTGATACCTCTCGCTTCAAACTGCGAAGCTCAAAAGGATCGATAGGCCACACTTTCACGGTCTGTATTCATGCTGAAAATCAGATTCAAACGAGCTTTTGCCCTTTTGCTCCGCGCGAGGTTTCCGTCCTCGCTGAGCTCGCCTTAGGACACCTGCGTTACCCTTTGACAGATGTACGGCCCAGTTTAAGTCCCCGACTGAAGCTGTCGCCGGAGCGGGTGGCGGCCGGCCCCGTAGCGCCAGAAGACTGGGCCCGCTCCCTGCCTCACTGGCTAAGTAAAGAAACCACGAGAGTAGTGGCATTTCAGCGTCGGGCCTGGGGCCCTCCCACCTATCCTACACCCCCCCCCGTGTCTCTTCACAAGGTCAGACTAGAGTCAAGCTGATTCTGCCAAGCCCGTTCCCTTGGCTGTGGTTTCGCTAGATAGATAGGGACAGTGGGAATCTCGTTAATTCATTCCTGCGCGTCACTAATTAGATGACGAGGCATTTGGCTACCTTAAGAGAGTCATAGTTACTCCCGCCGTTTACCCGCACTTCGCTGAATTTCTTCACTTTGACATTCAGAGCACTGGGCAGAAATCACATCGCGTCAGCGCCCCGGCTGCAGACGTCGCGATGCTCTGTTTTTCATTAGACAGTCGGATTCCCCTGGTCCGTACCAGTTCTGAGCCGGCTGCTGGGCGCCGGCCGAAGCAGCCGCAGCGAGGACTGTCCACGAGGCGGGCACCAGGCCGGTCCGGGCTCGCCCAGCGCCCTAGCTCCGGACCAGCCGATTCCAGGGATCCCGCCCCTTAGCAAGAAAAGGAAACTCTTCCCGGGTCCCCGACCGGCGTCTGGGGCTCGCTTGCTTCGCAGATCGGACCGCCAAGGAGGACAGAGGGCTCCGCCTGCGGGTTTGGGAATATTGACCCGATTCCGTTTCGCCCGGGGGGCAAAGGCCCCGGCCCCGCGAGGAGGGGGGCGCCCGCCTCCGCTGGGAGCGGAACCTCCCTGGGGCTTAGGATCGACTGACCCATGTACAACTGCTGATCGCATGCAAGCCTTCTCCGCCACTCGGCCCTCGAGGATCTCACTCCAATATTTGCTACTACCACCAAGATCTGCGCCCGCGGCGGCTCCACGCGGCCTGGCGGCCGGCGCTTCGACGCGCACCGCGGCGGCCCTCCTACTCGTCGGGGCGTACCACCCGGCCGGCGGTCCCACTCGCTCTCTGCCCCGACGGCCAGGTGTGGGCGGCACTCTCAGTGCCATTCATTTTCAGGGCTAGTCGACTTCCATGGCCACCGGCCTGCTGCCCGTATTAAGCAACGCCTTTTCTGGGCTCTGATGAACATCGGCCCCAAATGCGGCGCCCCAACCCGGCGGGTCCTCTCGCCCGACCTGAGGTCGATGGGTTCGCAATAGGCCTCGGCCTCTCACTCTCTCTCTCGCCTCTCAGGGCCCGCCCGGCGCCTCGGCGGCTGCCAGGAATGGGGGCTTCCCTCCGCAGCCCTCTCTTCTCTCTCTCGGCGCTGGGCGCCCGCTCCCTCTCCGGCAGTCCACTCGGAGATCTGCCACGGGGCCGGCGGCACTCGGTCCCCGCTGACCGGGTCCGGGTCTCCCCTTTTTCTTTCTCGGCCTGCCCTGCCTGCCTGCCTGGCCTCATTTCCGGCGCGCTCCCTCGAGGCCGCCTGTGTCTTTCTTGTTCGGCTCGGGGGCACGACCGGCGCTCGTCTTGGGGCGGATACTCAGCGCCGACCTTCCCCGGGGAACGACCCGCCCGGCCGGTGCCCCTCGCCTACCTGCCTGCCTTGCCCGCAGATCTCCCATATCATCCTCGCCAGAGAGCGGGGGAACCCGCGCCGCAACCTTCCGGTCTCTTTGCACTCCCTTTGTTGCCGCCTGCAGCCAGTGTCCTGGCGGGGGCGTCCCGGCCCGGCGGGGCGGCGGGCCGCCACTTTTTCCGCACCTCCCGTCCCGGGGCTCTCCGGCAGGGCCGGCTGCGGCCCGGGAGCGGCCTTTCCGACACCTCTGGGCAAGGCCGGGCGGGCCGGCCGACGCTGTTCTGGGCATGAAGGGTCGGGCCGGCCGCGCAGAGAAACGCCGTTAACGGAGCGCCCGGAGGGCCTCCCGGCGGGACGGCGAGCAGCCACTTTCCTTGAGCCGCTCCGGAGCGGGGCTTGTCCAGACCCCAGGGGGAATCGCTCCGGAGGCTTGGGCTCCACCCTGCAGGAATTGCCGTATTGTATGGACAATATATGGCTGTACTGATATCTGGCAGCTGGAGCTGAGCTCCAGACCACCCTCCCCCTATAAATAGGCAAACCAGGGAGTGGGGGTTAAGGTCCAAAACGCTCTCATTGAAATACGCACGTTTTGGGCCCAACCTGTCACGGGGCAAAGCCCTCTCAGAGGCCTTGGGTGGGCCGGCGAGCCGATGGACGCTATGCCTGAAGCGCCCGGCCCGCTCTCCGCGGGCAACCCCGGACATCCGAACCTCTCGGACCAGGTTTTCCGAAAAAGGCGATTCACCGCGCCGCACCACGCAACCCGCCGGCATGGAGCCGTTTTCGCCCGGGGAAGCGTGTCGGAAATGCACGGCTTTAGAGGGTCCGCGTGCGGCTTCGGCGGGTTTTTTTCTCCCAGGACGGGAATTCGCCGCGGAGACACCCTCCCCCCCTATAAAAAGGCAAACCAGGGAGTGGGGGTTAAGGTTCAAAACGCTCTTATTGAACTCCGGACGTTTGGGGCCCAACAGACCCCGACGAGTGACGCTCTCTAGAGCTGGGGTGCCTCGCCGACGCGTTGGCAAGTGGGGACGAGTCGGTTTTTGCGCCCGAGTCGGATCGAAACTGGAGATCCGACCTTTCGTGCACCACCAAGTCCGGGGAAGAAATCTTCAGCGGGCGCCCACACAACGCCGCCCGTCCGACACCCACAGCGGATCCAGCGCCGCCCGCTGCGAGACTCCGCCCTCCGGCCCGAGCCCCGGTCCCCGTCCGCCGGCTGGCATGTGGCGCCCCTCCCATTAGAGCCCTCCTGCGGGGTGCACCTCCGGCCCCGGATTTCAAATCAGGTTTTGGGCGGCCGGATAAGCCTCGCGTCCCGGCAGCGTATCCCCGGCTCTCGCCGGTGGGGCCGAGTCAGTTTTTGCGCCCGAGTCGAAGCGTAACTGGAGATGAGCCCTTTCGCGGTCAAAGAAGTCCGAGGAAGAAATCTTCAGGGGGCACCCTCGTAACGCTCCCCGTCTGGCACCCACGGCGGGACCGACGCCGCCCGCTGCCAGATGCCGCACTCGGGCTGGAAGCCATGGTTTATCCGTGCCGAGCAGCTGATCGCACGATGGCATTGGGACCGACTTGGCAACTCCCCTAGAGCCCTCCTGCGGGGTACACTATTAAACATGGATTTCAAGTCAGTTTGGGGCGGCCGTGTCAGACATGCAGCCCAGCAGCCAATCCTCGGCCACAGGGGAAGCGCTCGTTCAGTCCGCCGTCAGTTCCTCTGCCGAGTCCGAGTGCCGCCGAGCCCGCCGCTGGTCCTCCCCGGTCTCCTCCTCCAAGGCCGGTCCGCCCGAGGGCCACCGGGCGGCGCCGGCCGGCCCTCCGCGCTCGACCTCCTCCCCCCGCTGCTGGACCCCACCACGCCTCTCCCAGAAGCCGCTCCCGAAGCAGCGACGTCGTCCTACCCGGCCCGCCAGGATCGGCCCGTCTGCGGCGCGGGCAAATCCCTCGGATCGAAAGGTTTAGTTTTAGCAGATCACAGCAAAGCGGCTGCTCTACTGGGCACGACACCCCAATCCATACCCAAGTCGTCTGCAAGTGATCTGGCGTCCCTCTCGAGACGGCGGTTCGGCTTGCGCCGGAGTTCCCGGCCCCCGGGCAGGGTCCGTGGGAGGAGTCGGCCCGGCCCCCCTCCAGGCAAAAGCGGGTGGGCGCTGACGCGGGCCGCACACCGGCAGAGATTTCGACTTAGAGGCGTTTAGCCGTAATCTCTCGGGTGGTAGTCTCGCACCACCGGCCTGTCGACCGAGCGCCTGAACCAGGGGTCCGAATCTGCGGTTCCTCTTGTACTGAGCAGGATTGCCGTGACGGCGACCTCTCATCAGTAGGGTAAAACTACCTGTCTCACGGCGGTCCAAAGCCAGCTCACGTTCCCCATTGGTGGGTGAACAATCCAACGCTTCGCAATGATAGGAAGAGCCGACATCGAAGGATCAAACAGCAACATCGCTATGAACGCTTGGCTGCAACTACCCAGTTATCACTGTGGTAACATTTCTGATACCTCTCGCTTTAAACTGCAAAGCTCAAAAGGATCGATAGGCCACGCTTTCACGGTCTGTATTCATGCTGAAAATCAGATTCAAACGAGCTTTTGCCCTTTTGCTCCGCGCGAGGTTTCCGTCCTCGCTGAGCTCGCCTTAGGACACCTGCGTTACCCTTTGACAGATGTACCGCCCCAGTCAAACCCCCAGACTGAAGCTGTCGCCAGAGCGGGTGGCGGCCGGCCGCGTAGCGCCAGAAGACTGGGCCCGCTCCCCGCCTCATCGGCAAAGTAAAGAAACGACGAGATTAGTGGTTTTTCAGCGTCGGGCCGGGGCCCTCCCACCTATCCTACACCCCCCGTGTCTCTTCACAAGGTCAGACTAGAGTCAAGCTGATTCTGCCAAGCCCGTTCCCTTGGCTGTGGTTTCGCTAGATAGATAGGGAGAGTGGGAATCTCGTTAATCCATTCATGCGCGTCACTAATTAGATGACGAGGCATTTGGCTACCTTAAGAGAGTCATAGTTACTCCCGCCGTTTACCCGCACTTCGCTGAATTTCTTCACTTTGACATTCAGAGCACTGGGCAGAAATCACCTCGCGTCAGCGCCCCGGCTGCAGACGTCGCGATGCTCTGTTTTTCATTAGACAGTCGGATTCCCCTGGTCCGTACCAGTTCTGAGCCGGCTGTTGGGCGCCGGCCGAAGCGGCCGCAGCGAGGACTGTCCACGAGGCGGGCCCCAGGCCGGTCCGGGCTCGTCCAGCGCCCTAGCTCCGGACCAGCCGATTCCAGGGATCCCGCCCCTTAGCAAGAAAAGGAAACTCTTCCCGGGTCCCCGACCGGTGTCTGGGGCTTGCTTGCTTCGCAGATCGGACCGCCAAGGAGGACGGAGGGCTCCGCCTGCGGGTTTGGGAATATTGACCCGATTCCATTTCGCCCAGGGGGCGAGGCCCCGGCCCCACGAGGAGGGGGGCGCCCGCCTCCGCTGGGAGCAGAACCTCCCTGGGGCTTAGGATCGACTGACCCATGTACAACTGCTGATCGCATGCAAGCCTTCTCCGCCACTCGGCCCTCGAGGATCTCACTCCAATATTTGCTACTACCACCAAGATCTGCGCCCGCGGCGGCTCCACGCGGCCTGGCGGCCGGCGCTTCGACGCGCACCGCGGCGGCCCTCCTACTCGTCGGGGCGTACCACCCGGCCGGCGGTCCCACTCGCTCTCTGCCCCGACGGCCAGGTGTGGGCGGCACTCTCAGTGCCATTCATTTTCAGGGCTAGTCGACTTCCATGGCCACCGGCCTGCTGCCCGTATCAAGCAACGCCTTTTCTGGGCTCTGATGAGCGTCGGCCCCAAATGCGGCGCCCCAACCCGGCGGGTCCTCTCGCCCGACCTGAGGTCGATGGGTTCGCAATAGGCCTCGGCCTCTCACTCTCTCTCTCGCCTCTCAGGGCCCGCCCGGCGCCTCGGCGGCTGCCAGGAATGGGGGCTTCCCTCCGCGGCCCTCTCTTCTCTCTCTCGGCGCTGGGCGCCCGCTCCCTCTCCGGCAGTCCACTCGGAGATCTGCCACGGGGCCGGCGGCATTTGGTCCCCGCTGGCCGGGTCCGGGTCTCCCCTTTTTCTTTCTCGGCCTGCCCTGCCTGCCTGCCTGGCCTCATTTCCGGCGCGCTCCCTCGAGGCCGCCTGTGTCTTTCTTGTTCGGCTCGGGGGCACGACCGGCGCTCGTTTTTGGGCGGATACTCAGCGCCGACCTCCCCCGGGGAACGACCCGCCCGGCCGGTGCCCCTCGCCTACCTGCCTGCCTTGCCCGCAGATCTCCCATACCATCCTCGCCAGAGAGCGGGGGGAACCCGCGCCGCAACCTACCGGTCTCTTTGCACTCCCCTTGTTGCCGCCTGCAGCCAGTGTCCTTCGCTGGGCCTCCCGGCGGGGCGGCGGGCTGCCACTTTTTTCCGCACCTCCCGTCCCGGGGCTCTCCGGCAGGGCCGGCCGCGGCCCGGGAGCGGCCTTTCTGACACCTCTGGGCAAGGCCGGGCGGGCCGGACGACGCTCTTCTGGGCATGAAGGGTCGGGCCGGCCGCGCAGAGAAACGCCGTTAACGGAGCGCCCGGAGGGCCTCCCGGCGGGACGGCGAGCAGCCACTTTCCTTGAGCCGCTCCGGAGTGGGGCTTGTCCAGACCCCAGGGGGAATCGCTCTGGAGGCTTGGGCTCCACCCTGCAGGAATTGCCGTATTGTATGGACAATATATGGCTGTACTGATTTCTGGCAGCTGGAGCTGAGCTCCAGACCACCCTCCCCCTATAAATAGGCAAACCAGGGAGTGGGGGTTAAGGTCCAAAACGCTCTCATTGAAATACGCACGTTTTGGGCCCAACCTGTCCCTGGGCAAAGCCCTCTCAGAGGCCTTGGGTGGGCCGGCGAGCCGATGGACGCTATGCCTGAAGCGCCCGGCCCGCTCTCCGCGGGCAACCCCGGACATCCGAACCTCTCGGACCAGGTTTTCCGAAAAAGGCGATTCACCGCGCCGCACCACGCAACCCGCCGGCATGGAGCCGTTTTCGCCCGGGGAAGCGTGTCGGAAATGCACGGCTTTAGAGGGTCCGCGTGCGGCTTCGGCGGGTTTTTTTTCCCCCAGGACGGCAATTCGCCGCGGAGACACCCTCCCCCCTATAAAAAGGCAAACCAGGGAGTGGGGGTTAAGGTTCAAAACGCTCTTATTGAAAA